>NC_141140.1:61436587-61644087 GCF_053477565.2 Lygodium microphyllum
CTTGTCCTTAGGAACATGGTAGAAATCCTCACTTCCAAAGACCCTCAAATGAGCATATGAATGAGGTTTTCCAAACTAGAACTCCTCTACAACTTGATAATCAAGAGCAGTACAAGGGGATCTATTAATGAGATGCACAAGAGTAGTAACTACCTCAGCCCAAAAATAATGTGGTAAGTGACTGGCCAAAGACCAAGCCACTTTTACCCAGGTTAACAAGCCAACTCCTAAGAGTTGTTGCACTAAACAAGTGATTATTGTACTAATTGTTTTAATCTGACTCGACTTAGCCTTTCCTAAAATCTACAACGTTGTTTGTAGTAGTCCAACAGCAAAGATTCTAAACTTCAATAAATTATACTGGGCACTAAATTGCTAAACCTAAGATAACTATGGCTTCTCCTCATCTCTCAAAGGCAGCTCCTCATAATGTACTCCTGCCATGCTAGTGGCGGTTTATCCAGGAAATGTTTTTAATGTTTGACTTTGGAAAGGTTGTTTCAGGGATATAGATCTCTTAGATCTATTTGTATATCTCCGTTTAAAATTCCTTTTTATGTTTTTTCTCCACCTGATTAAAATTAATTCTTTTTATTTGCTTAATTTTAAACAAACATTCAAATCAAATCTTCTGAAGTACCATAAACCCCTAAATTTTAATCTCCCTTGGTAGACATTTCCCACTCCGTATATAAATTTCGTCGTTACTTACTAGTTTTTAAATACTTAATTCATTTTGCGAATATAACGTCCTTTCCTTCTTTTCTATTATTAAACATCAACCAGAATAAAACAAGTTCTTCCATACTCTCACATGTCCACATTCATAATTTATTTTAAATTCCCATAGCACCCTTAAATTTATCAATGAGTCCTAGTAGCCCTCCACTCCATATATTTAAGAAATTGATTGTAAAATGAATAACATGTAAAAATTTAACATAGATGCTGAGACTTCTTCCTCATGCCATCCAATCATTAAATTATTTTGATTTTATTTTGGTTGTAATTTAAACTAAATTTTATAACTGCAACCTAACATTATAAATCATTATAAAGTGTTGTCAAACTTTTTATTTGTAATTTCCAATGTTTCCTAAATGCTCACACCGCATATAATCTCTCCTTTCAAAACCAAAACACCATATCTTTATACGAGCATTTCTTAAGTAAAATATTATTAAATCATTATTTCTTTTCTTTAACCCTTACAACATAAATGCACTAACAAATCAGAGATTTTGTTTCCAATATTTCACTAAGAATCCATAGTTTATATCAATAAATAACACATTTTACGTAAAGGAAAACTATGCTTTTTCCCTAAATATAACTCTTTTATAATTTTTAAATATAACAAAACATCTTTAAAAATCTTGATAGAAATTCAGTAAATTCCTTGACTCATAAGATTTATAGGAAAAATATCAGAACTTATAAATTTTCAATCAATAATTTTATAAAATTTTATTTATGATAATTTTGAGTCATTTTTTAGTATTTTCGACTGTTTTTGATTTTTAATAAATAAAACCAGTTTAGATAAATGCAAACAACCATGTAGCATGAGAAAACATATTAAAAAACATATTTTAAAAATATTAAACTAAAGAAATTATCATGCCATATTGTTTATTTTAGATAAACCAGTTAGACACTTACTTGTAAAACCCGCGGGTCGTCGTCACGTCCTTGGAGACCGTGTCCTCTTACAATCCAACTAAGGAATATTGATCTACCAAATATTTCACTCAGAAATCTTTCTTTGCTTCCTTCATTAGAACTTAACACCGCACTTTGCCAAAAGTAACTCCCCTCCCTTGCGCGTATGGACTAGGCCTTGGAGAGATTCTTTTAATCAACCTTTTAAGTAAAGGTTTAGGAAAGCTTATATATATTTTATCTCTTTCTCTGTCGTTTCTCCACGAATGGCTGTCATGATGACGTTGAAATGGAGAGAATGGTGACGAATTGAATCGGGAAATATGGCAATGGTAATGATTGTGGAAGAAATGATCAAGAAAATAATTTTGATTTGATGATGATGATCACGGAGAGGATGATCTTCTTCATGGCGATGATCTTGATTGGCGAGATGATTGCGATGCTGATCATGGAGATAATAAAAATTGACAGCAATGATAATCTTGATGCCCCCCTTCAACTTCATTCCCCCATCCCAGCAACGGCCCTCTCTCTTCTCTCAAGATGGCGCCCCCTTTCCTCTTGCTCATCATCTTCATTATTATACATGGTAGCAGATACAAGCATAGAGGCTCTATACCTATTGCTACTGCATTGAAGCTTCCCCAATGTAGACTAATTGAGAGGAGATTGAGTCAATACTTGATCTTACAAGCCGAAGGCTTCATTTTGTGAGGCGTACAGGTACCCGAATGAGTGCAGCACTAAGGGCGTAGCAGTCATGCTTATCCTCCATGTCTGTGGAACATATCGCCTCTCTGCTAAAAGGAAGAAGACCTTGCTACTCCTCCATATCTGTTAAAATGACGAGACTAATGCATCCTCCTGCTGAGACCTGATCGATAGGGATGAGGGACATATCCATAATCATAATCATAATTTTATTGAACATCTCTCTCTCTCTCACAGCCAACGATCATTAGACTTTCGTGCAGCACCAATCGACTGCCAAATTCCAATGGACTGGATGCTTTTTGCCTCGAAGTGCAAGCCGGCCGCTCTCCCCCTCCACGGAACGGATGACGAGCTTTGCAGGTATTGCGCCTACAAGAAATTCACAGCCACATGCTGCAATGCAAGGAATATTGGTCATACTAGCAGCACGATGGCTTCTCCTCTCTCCAACTCTCTCTGCCTCTAGCCGTCAGCGCTGCTATATCTAACAGAAAACTGTTACATTAGACGGCTCCGGCCGTGGGACTGTAGGAAGACCAAGTGAAGATGATGTAGCCACCGCCTAAAGGAGCCCACCCACGCCCTGATTCGACTGGCTATCCACTCTCTCTGCATCCGATCTCTCCTCTCATAGCCGATGACGCTGCCGTGTGGAAGAGGACGAGCCATCCGTCGCTAAGTAATACCTCTCTCTTCCTCTCCTTTGTGCCCTCTCACTTCTTCACGACACGAATCGCAACCGCCTTTCTCTCCCATGACATTCGTTTTTTTTTTTTTTTCTTTCAAGTTTCTTCTATTAAGGTTTCTTCCTATTAAGGTAGATATTGCACTTGACCCTTATGCACTCGCTTCTTCTTGATGCATTCCACTATGTGAAATACTTCTGAAAGCGTCTCACCACCTCCAATCACCTTCCTTCCTTCAACATACACCACCCCTAAGGCAAAGTCAAGACCCCATCCATCTTCTTTTGCAAATAAATGACTCCTCCCAGTTGTGACTTGGAGTAGGAGTTTTTTTTGAGAATCTCCTCAAGCATACTCACATTTACGATAAGACCAACATTGAAACCTATTCAATTTAGGTCGATTGCAAAGCCGAGGGATAGTGCACACATTATTAAGTTTATAATAATTTCATGTTGGCATTGGATTCATTATAGCTGATTAGAACTTTCAGCTCTCTATTGCATTTTCTTATGCACTACCCCTTAATTTCATTGATGTAGTGGCACTCATCTTCAGTTGAAATAAACTGTGCCCTCCATGATCTGAACCATAACCTAAAACTACATAATCTGCCATGAATAACACGATTTCTAGTGACTCTAAGAATATGGATTGCATAAGCTCAAAGGACTTCATTTCTGCAATGTCCTACAGTCCCTAAGTCTTGGTCTTAATACCCTATTTCTGGCAAATGAGATATAAGAGTTTCTTATGGTTGTAGACAGGCCAAAAGATTGAATTTTGTACCGACATTTCTTGGCCAGACTGCAAGGACACGGTCTCCAAAGACAACACAACGAACACCGCATCTGCATTGAATTCATGTAAAAATTTAGTAATAAGGTGTCAATTGTATACAGTTTTGCCAAAAAATTGTTGCAATAAATGGCATGTTTTTAGGTGTTGTCAGTAAGCTATTTGACTAAGCATACTATGGACTCTTTCTTGAATAGTCCATAGTATGCTTAGTCTAAAAATACTACCTTAGCCCAAAAAATACTGTGGTAAGCTACATGGCTAAGCATACTACCGACTCTTTATTGAGTAGTCCTATTCATATGCTCCACAATACCATGTCGAGGTGGGATTTGTGGGGTAGTTATCTCATACTTAATACCTTGTTCATCACAAAACTATTCAAATGCCTTAGAGACATATTCATCCCCATTGTTAAACCTTAGATATTTCACCTTATATCTAGACTAGTTCTCAACAAGAGAAACAAAGCATTGAAATGTAGACATAGCTAAAGGCTCACCCATGCATGTACAACCATACTTCTTATGTGAGTTACAAGTTTTCTTGCCATAAAGACAATGGTTAGATGAATCAAAATATGAGTAATCAAGAGGCAAAAGATACTACAAATGAGTCAAGAATTTCATTCCTCTCAAAGACATGTGTCCAAGGCAGTGTAGCCATAAAGATACACGTGGTAAGTTAGTCATAGCCAATATATAGTCAATAGACCCAGATACAAATAAGGAATAGAGGTTGTGAGCCTTAGTACCTTGAGAAAAATCAAGGCAATCACCATGGGTAATCTTTCATGTAAAATCACTAAAAGAGACATGATATCCTACATAAAACAATTGTCTAGAGAGTAGGCTTTTGGCCAAAGTTGGCACATGATGTACATTATGCAAAAAAAAAGAGCTGTCTAAAGAAAATTGCAACCTATCATCCCCAATGACAATGATATCCAATGTAGTGTCATTTTCTAGCCTCATGGATCTTGTAATGCTACGATAGATAGAAAGTAATCCTGATGTGGGGTAACATGGAAAGAAGCTTCGAATCAAGCACCCAACACTAAGTGTAAGTAGATGAAGCATTGGTCAACTAAGTAATATCAAGAGATGAAGTAAATAAGATATAGCCCTCATCATCAGACTCAAGTTGTACTATATTTATCTCTTCAATCTTCACATTGGACTTAATAGGGACAATGCTACGATCATCAGACTTTTCATTATCATGTGCTTTCCCTTACCTTTCTCATTACACCTAGCATTGTACATTTTATGGCACTGTGGCCTTATATAACCCTATTCCCCACAATAATGACATATCAAAGAGGATCTACATTTGTGAGACTTACTATGAGATTGCCCATGAGATTGAATTACCCCTATTTGGTTGGGAGTCTCTACCACAATTATTATTGCTAGTACTACCATTTCTACCTCTAACATTCAACGCATGAGAAGTATGGATTGCATCAATATTCTTCCTTACCTCTTCTATCTATAGAGTACTCTCCACATCATTACATCTAAAACCACCCTTAGGGGGATGAGCACTCATAATAGTATGAAAAGTGTGCTCCATGACTCATGCAGTGTAAAAAGCAAGAACAAAGATTTGATATTATTTTCAAACTAAAAGCCTTGCGATAGAATCTAGCTGAAAATGGAATGAAACTCATTCAAATGAGTAGACATAGCCATACCCTCCTTCATGCGAAGGTCCATAAGCTTCTTCAACTAGTACAACTAAGATGCATGACTTTGCTTGTCATAAAGATCACAAATCTTTTTCCATAATGCACAAGCACCACCCTGAGTGTCAATGATATTAAACTACACCTTCTTTGATAATGATAGAATGATAGTGGAATTGCATAGCTTATCAAGTTCTACCCAATGCTTTGCATCATAAAGCTCAAGCTTTATGCCATCTAACTTCAATGGCTTAAACTATCTCTTCTACACCAAGACTTGCCATAACTGTGTCTTCCAATATTAGAAGTTATTACCATCAAGTTTTTCAATGTTGAAGATAGCACTATTTGTTGATGAACTTACCATAATGACTGTAGATGTCTACAAATGACAAGAGTATGGGCTATTGTAAATTCAACAAAGTAGTCCCAAAACTAATACAAAAGGGTAGGAACAAATGAGCGTATAGCTATCTACAAATTGCAATCAATAGAGTGTCAAAACAAACTATCTGCTCTCCAAAAGAATGTTGAAAACTATAATTACATGATGCTGAAATAATGAAAATAGTATATGTTAATCCAATTTTCCAAAAATAGCCAGGAAAGCAAGCTTCCACTACCAAGGATATCCAGGTAGTAATTGAGATACAAAGAATATAACTAGTAGTGACTGAGCATAGACCATCAATACCAAAGATTGTCACAAACTCAAGTGTCAGTAAACCATACATCCCATAAGCATATACATTGTACAAGATCTCAAGAGCAATTGCAAAGATTGGTCAAATGAATAACTAACTGAGAAAATAGCAATAACACTCAGTACATAACCAATATGTATATATCACTGATAAAATATTGATAGAGGTAAGTGCCAATGTCTAAAGAAAATGAAATCAAATTAATCCAAACGTGAAGGTAACATTGCCCAATAGAATACAAGAGAGCATATACATGAACCAAGAGTCCCATTGTGTTAAAGAACCAAGCTTTGCTAAGTAAGTACAAGTGTTTCCCATAGGAAACAAATCTAGAATGCAAAGTGAGCAAGCAAAGCTCAAGAAATATACATCAAAGCATCTAGGAAGCCCAAGCGTATCACAAATACATTTGGGAGCATAAGTGTTCAATGAAGCTTCAATATCTATGAGTGATATGAAAGATCAAAGCAATAGAATAAATCCTAAGTACATCAAATGTAGCTCAAATCCAAGTGTCAAAGTATATTCGAGCTCATAGGTCAATGCTAGACATCACCATAGAAATGCAACATACTAGAAATACCACGTACACACAATAGGCATTCAAAGCATGAAGCTCACTATTGCATGCTCGCTACCCAGACTATTATTATAGAAATAAACACTTCAGTGTGACTGAGCTAATCAAGATCTAATCAATCCAAAAGATTTTTGGAGCATCAATGCATCATTTGGGCATTACAAACATTTTCCATAAGCATCAATAGAGCATAAACCAATCAAATTTTTGCTATCCAAACTAGAACTATTCTATTCTTTTTATACAAAATCAACTCTATGATACTCAAATCTATAGCTATCATTGAATTATTCATTTCTAGCTATAAAACACTTGAACACCAATATCGTATGCAAGAGATATAGCCAAAATACGAAAGTGCTATCAAGTTGCCATAACTATCCACAACTTTTTCAACATACTTTTTATCCACTCAAAATGGATAGAATGGTTTCTTCTTAGCTCAATAAGTACTCAACAAGGCTCACTAAGCCTTGGGAAGCTCCTTGACAAGTCGAGAGCAAGCTAGAACAAGTAGAGAAGGGAAGACTCAATGGATACCTCAGGAGAAAGAAACAATGGCTATCATGAAACCTTGAGTTGAAACTTCTTCATGGGCTAAAAGTAAATGATCAATGAGGCTCCTTGAGTCCAATCTCTAATACCAATTGAAAGGTAGAGCTTGAGTGGAAGCAAGAGCTATGGTAGAGAGAGAGAGAGAGAGAGAGAGAGAGAGAGAGAGAATGTGAAAACTCCAACAGTCACAATGTGTGACTTGCCTTTCCTTATTCAATAGTCACTGAAAGAATAAATAATGAAGTGCTAGTGATAGACACCCACGACATGTAGTATATATGTGTGTATGTATAGTGTACAGTTAGTAAATGTGGGCAACTAGGCATAGATGCCTTTATCCCCAACAAGAGCCTCTATAAAGTCTTTTTGTTGGTGAGGATTTGCATGGCAATAAGTTCAATAGAAAAATACATACATACAATCTGGCCTTTGCTTTTGTATCAATAGGTATTGAAATAGATGAGTCCTTTCTTGGTAAATGAAATGGCTATAACTTTCATGTTCATAGTTTTGTTTATCATCATATTAGTGCTCTAGTACTTGATGCCTATTAGTATGTAAGAACAAGGTTGTACAATTGTATGTCATAATACTAAGCATTAGATTCATAATAGAATGGTAATCATACCAAATCTTAATAGAATAGAAGAGAATAGAATGGTTGTCATGCCAAATCAAATTTATAATACAACGGCTGTTATGCCAATCTATTTTCTATAAATGATTGTCATGTGTATGATAGTGAACATGAGATTCAGAATAGAATGGCTATTATCTAAATCTTAATAGAAAAATTTTAGCTTTGCTTCATGATGTGATGTATTCTTGTGTGTTTGTGCAAGCCATTCTTTAGATGAGAGATGGCTTGAGAACCCTGTAGTGAAATTAAGAAATTTGACCATTACTAAAGATTGTGGCACACGAAGACAATACTTCATGCCTACAAGAAATGAAGCTGCTATAGTACTTGGGGCAAGATGATGATGATACCTTGCAACATTGTGACATAAAGGTAAGTACAAGGATTCACTGTTGAGATATCGAGCTCCACTCGTGATACGCCAGGGTGACCGTTGTGTATTTATGTCACTGACTTGTCAGTTGCAGACGCGGTTGGTACACCGCCCATGAATAATAGCTAGATGACAGCTATCCTTATCTACTCTAGTTTGTGGCTCAATTAGTATGACACCTTAGTTATTTGAGTTTGGTTTGAGACCCATATATAGGATTCTTCTATTTCTTTGTATGAGTGTTCTTTTTTGGCTTACACAACTAAGAAGAGGAAAACTGTTTTCAGCCTCCACCCTTGTGTGTATTCCCCCATTGTGCAAGCAAGAAAGCTACAAGTGAGACTCCTTCCTTCTCTCCCACAATCTTGACATGGTATCAGAGCCTTGTTCGTGGTAAGGAGCTCAAGAAAGCAAGCCAAGCTCGCGGTGTTCTGGTAAGAGGAGTAGTGCTGCTTTCATTTTCTGTTTCGGGAGCAGATCTCTGCAGGTAGCACAACCGGAAAGTGCAAGAGTGCATTGTCTCAGGTTGAGACACCCTTCGGGGTGAAGCAAGAGGGCTGTATATGCTGCGGGAAAGGGATTTAGCCCTTGGCGACCCTGTTTTTTTGATTTGAGGCCATTTCGGGGCCCGTTTTGGAGGCGGAAGTTTTCTGCACGCACTCAGGAAAAGGCCCAGTTTTATGCTGTGCGACCATTGTTCTACAGGTCGGTGAAAAGTTACTGTAGAAATTGCATCGTATGCTTGTGCGCAGAGACATTGGGAGTTACAGAATCATCCTTGTTGCCTGTTGATGCAAAATCATCACTAGGAAGTGACTGTGTGGTCAAATACCACTTTCGTCAGTTTTGCATATTAGCCCTTGTGAGGCTGAAGCTGTGTTCTTTGTAGTGACAGAATTTTTTGCAGTGTTCTGTGATGGCATCTGATTCTCTCTCACAGATTGTCACCGAAAAGCTTGACAAGAAAAACTTCCAAGCATGGAAGTTTAGAATGACGAATTTCCTTATGGGAAAAGGATATTGGGAATTTGTTGCAGGAAATGAAGAAGAACCAGTTCTTCCTGATGTTCCCAATCAAGAGCAAATGCAGGCATTTAAAGCATGGCATGAGAGAGCCAGGAAAGTCATGTATTGGCTGTCTATCAGCATTTCAGACTCTATGATTGTGCATATTCAGATGCAAGTACGCCAAAGGAGGCATGGGATACTTTATCAAAAATGTATAGCACAAATACGCAAGCCAGGAAAATGCAGCTCAAGCAAGAGTTGCATAATGTGCAAAGAGAAAATATGAGCATCAATGACTACCACATGAAGGTGAAGAAGATTGCAGATGCACTTGCTTCCATGGGGTTGCCAGTGGAAGATGATGATTTAGTTTCTGTGACCTTGAATGGTCTAGGAAAGGATTATGCACAGTTCCGAACATCCATTTCCGTCCGTGAAAGATTTCCTGATTTTGAGGAGTTGATTGCTCTTCTAATTTCTGAGGAGCAGAGAAATGGTGGTGCATCTTCTTCAGGAGGAACTTCAAAAGAAGCTGCCTTCTACTCAAATACTGGAAGAGGTAGAGGCAGAGGTAGAGGAGGCCGTGGTAGAAATCAGAATATGCAGCAAACTCAAGAAAACCAGTCCTATGGAGGAGGATGTGGTAACTCTAGAGGCAAGGGGAGCCAAAGAGGTCGTGGTGGATGGCAAAGAGGTCAAAATGCAAACAACAATGTTGAATGCTACTACTGTGGTAAAATGGGTCATATGGCTAAAGACTGCTATAAAAAGCAGAATGACATCATGAATGGAAAACTGCAACAAGGAAATTATGCATCTTCTAGTAGACAGGGTGATGACAGAAATGAGCATTTGTTTATGGTGCAGCACATGAACAATTCTGTGACAAGTGCAGAAGAAAGCAACGATGTATGGTATGTTGACTCAGGTGCATCAAACCACATGACAGGTCATGCAAAATGGATGGAGGATGCAAGGAAAATGGAAAAACCAGGATTTGTGGAGACTGGTGATGATACTGCACATCCTATTGTGCAGATTGGAAAAGTTCCCTTGTCTATGCAGGATGGGAAAAAGAAATACGTGTCAGATGTATTTCATGTCCCGAATATCACCAAGAATCTGGTTTCTGTTGGTCAAATGGTTGAGCAGGGCTTGCAGGTCAGATTTAATCCTCATGGATGCTTTGTTGAGGATATGAAAAATAAAGGTCGCTTGATAGCAAAAGGAAAGAAGAAGGGCAGAATGTTTACATTGGATGCAGACATGTCTGAATTGAGTGCAGCAATGTTTGCACATGGGACCGGTGTAGTTGCAGATATTGATATCTGGCATAAACGCATTGGTCATGTTAATGTACAGCGACTTAAATCAATGCAGGCCCAAAATATTGTTGCAGGATTGCCTAAATTCAAGGTTGCAGAAATGCATAAGGTATGTGAAGCCTGTCAATTTGGAAAACAGGCAAGGAAACCATTTCCTAGACATGTTCAAGAGAGTAAGAAGCCATTGGAATTAATCCACTCTGATGTGTGGACTACTAAAGCTGCATCTCTTGGAGGCTGTCATTATTTTGTCACTTTTATTGATGACTATAGCAGAAAAGTTTGGGTGTATTTTATGAAAAAGAAAAGTGAAGTTTTTGGGCATTTCAAAACTCTTAAAGCTATGGCTGAAAACGAAACAGGTCTGCAAATAAAATGCCTAAGGTCAGATGGAGGGGGAGAGTACCTCTCAAATGAATTTGCAAGGTACCTGCAGGAGCATGGCATAAAGAAGCAATATTCATGCAGCCATACCCCACAACAAAATGGAATTGCAGAAAGGAAAAACATGCATATTGGAGAGGTATCTCGTGCCATGCTCAATGAAAAAGACCTGCCAGATTTTTATTGGGCTGAAGTAGTTGCCACAGCAGTCTACATAATGAACAGGACTCCCACTGCAGCAATACATGGGATGACTCCAGAGGAGAGGTATACTGGTAGGAAACCAGATATTTCTCATTTCAAAATTTTTGGTTGCATTGCCTATGTACATGTGCCAGATGAGTTGAGATCCAAGTTGGATCCAAAAGCTGAGAAGTGCATCTTTATTGGTTACTCTCTGCAGCAAAAAGGGTATAGATGCTATAACCCTTCTACTCGTAAGTTTATAGTGAGCAGAGATATTGTTTTTGATGAGATGAGTAGCTGGTATAAACCAGTAAATGTGATTGATGATGTAGATGCAAAAAATGGTAATGCTGCACAGAATTCACAACAGCAATCACAAAATATTAGTGGACCTGGAGCATCCTCTAGCAGTGGTTTACATTCTTCGCCATGGACAGGTAGATTGAGATCAGGAGAATCTTCTCAAAGCAATGCGGATAGTGGTATGCAGGTATCACGAAAAGGAAAAGAGAAGGTTGATCAGCCCATGTTTGATGTGAATGCAGGTCACTCTTATGTGGATGGTGAATCTAGTGGCTCAGAATAGAGCATTGATGATGAGTTGGGTATTCCTTCTATTGTTACACCTGGAGTAAGGAAGACCAGGGATGTTTTGAGAGCACCTGGGAGTGAACCTAATTTGCGCAGGTCTACCAGAGCTAGGTATCCTGTGGATAGGCTGAAATATGATGGATTTACAGCCATTCACTATGCATATATGGTCAAAGTGATACAGGAACCAGAACCCACTTCTTTTGAGCAAGCCATGGGAAAAGAAAAATGGGAGAAAGCCATGGATGAAGAAATGGATGCCTTGGAAGCAAATGCTACATGAGAATTGGTACCTTTGCCTAAAGGTAAGAATGCAATTGGCTGTAAGTGGGTCTATAAGGTGAAGCACAATGCAGATGGTTCTGTGAACAGATACAAGGCAAGATTAGTAGTCAAGGGGTATGCACAAACATATGGCATTGACTATGAAGATACATTCAGTCCGGTTGCAAGGATGGCAACCGTAAGAGCAGTCATTGCTATGGCTGCATCAAAGGGATGGTCTTTACATCAGATGGATGTAAAGAATGCCTTCTTGCATGGTGATTTGCAAGAAGAGGTCTATATGGAGCAGCCACCAGGTTATGTGCATGCTGTTCATCCTGATTTTGTTTGCAGGTTGAAGAAAGCCTTGTATGGCTTGAAGCAAGCACCTAGAGCATGGTCTGACAAGATAGGGCAGTGTCTTGTCACTATTGGCTTTCAGATTACTAAGGCAGATTTCTCACTTTATGTGAGAAAAACAGAGAAATGTATTATGCTACTTGTCATTTATGTTGATGATTTGATTATGACAGGTGACAGTGATGAAGATATCCTTCATGTGAAAATGCTATTGAAGCAGAAGTTTGAGATGAAGGATTTGGGAGAGCTGCGTTATTTCTTGGGCATTGAGGTGATTAGATCACCAAGTGGGATACAGCTCTTGCAGAGGCAGTATAGATTGGACATGCTATCCAAATGTGGGATGACAGGCTGTAAGCCTATTTCAGTTCCTTTGGAGTAGAATGTGAAGTTGAGCACAGATGCAGGTGAGCTTCTGGAAGACCCTACTATGTACAGACGCATAGTAGGAAGCTTGATTTATATGACTATTACCAAGCCAGATTTGAGCTATGCTGTTGGATTGGTAAGTCAGTTTATGCAGGCTCCAAGGAAACCGCATTTGGATGCGGCTAGACGCATACTCAGGTATGTGAAGTCCACATTGCAGTATGGACTATTTTATGAGACTGGGGTTTAGATACAATTGCATGGATACACTGATGCTGATTGGGCTGGTAGTATTTCTGATAGACGATCTACCAGTGGATATGTGTTCTCTTTTGGGAGTGTTGTAGTCACTTGGAGCAGCAAGAAACAGCCTACAGTTGCCTTGTCCAGCATAGAGGCTGAGTACAGGGGTACAACAATGGCTGCATGTGAGGTAGCTTGGTTGCATAAGCTACTTTATGATATGCATCAGTCTACAGATGGGCTAGTTGTCATTTATTGTGACAACATGAGTAGTATACACTTGGCAAATAACCCAGTCTATCATGCTAGAACAAAGCACATTGAGGTGCATTATCACTATGTGCGAGAGAGGGTTTTACTAGGTCTTATTGATCTAGTTTATGTCAGCACAGAGGATCAGGTAGCTGACATATTCACGAAGGCATTGGGCGCAGAGAAGCTGCGCAAGTTCAGAGACCTGCTTGGTGTGCAGGAATTGGGATTGAGCTCGAGGGGGAGTGTTGAGATATCGAGCTCCACTCGTGATACGCCAGGGTGACCGTTGTGTATTTATGTCACCGACTTGTCAGTTGCAGATGCGGTTGGTACACCGCCCATGAATAATAGCTAGATGAAAGCTATCCTTATCTACTCTAGTTCGTGGCTCAGTTAGTATGCCACCTTAGTTATTTGAGTTTGGTTTGAGATCCATATATAGGGTTCTTCTATTTCTTTGTATGAGTGTTCTTTTTTGGCTTACACAACTAAGAAGAGGAAAACTGTTTTCAGCCTCCACCCTTGTGTGTATTCCCCCATTGTGCAAGCAAGAAAGCTACAAGTGAGACTCCTTCCTTCTCTCCCACAATCTTGACATTCACTACCTATATCTCTATATCCAACTTGCACAAAAGCTACATGCCATTGATTTATATTATTTTGTTGCATAATGGAGAACATGGTGGCACATGGAACTCTTCTACACTATTATGTGGCTTTAGATGTCCTGCCAAAACAAGTGCCCACCAAGAATTACACCACATAGGTGCAATATTATGCATTTTGTATTTAGATTCAAATAGACACTATGATATACGTGTTTTGGAGTGGATGATTGTTGCAACAATTCATGGTTCATGCATATTATATTTAGATTCAACCAAATGTTGCATGGTGGATGATTTTTGCAATAGTCCATGGTTTTTATCATATAGAGTAATCCAGGTTTACTTGGTATCTTCTTAGTTGGTCCAATCTATGTGCAAGGGTATATCCTGGCCATATATAGTGCTCTATGAGCTCAATTTTAGGACAATTGGATACACCCTTATTGTTTCAAGGGTTTTGACACATAAAGCATGTGGCTATCACCTAGCCTACTTACACACTCATAAAAATCTAAATGACTTGATGCAAGATATTGAATGCACTTATCAATACACACCACATTTTAGTCGTTAGTATTGACAAGCTATTTTGTGTGATCCATGCAAGTACTTGCTTGGTTGATGACACACTCTAGCTCAAGTAGTCAATTCACCAGAAAGGGGTGGAGGTGAAGAGAAAAGAAGAAAAGACCTCTCGTTTTCCATTCTCTTTGTGAAAGGTGAGAAGGATCGAAGCTTGCACTCGAGAGCTATGGTGGGAGAGCAAGAGCAAGAAAGAGAGAGACAAGAAATGGGAACTCCAATAGTCACAATGTGTGACCGGGCCTTCTTTTATTCAAATTGTCACTAAAAGAATAAAGAATAAAGTGACGGTGATGGGCACATGCCACCTGCAGTGTGTAGTGGCGGTGACTGTCAGTGTAGTAATACACGGGTGGCTAGGCAGAGGTGCCTTTACCCCCAATAACCTCCCACTAAAAGGCGAATCTGCCCTAGTGAGGAGTGAAAAGAAAAAGAAAAAGATAGTACAACATGTACACATGTAGAAGAGGATGAGGAAAGACGTCATCTCATCCCATGCCCATCAACCTCCTGAGGAAGGCAAAGCGCTCTGTAGAGAGGCTTTTCGTGAGCAAATCTGCAGGATTCTGGTCAGTCGAGATCTTGAAAAGATAAACAGAATTGTCCTCAACGACCCCACATATGAAGTGATACCTCACCTCAATGTGTTTCGTCTTCGCATGTAAGACTGGATTCTTGGCTAACTGAATAGCACTCATAGAATCCGAATGCAGTGTAGGGATAGCATAAATACCAAGGTCAGCAACCAAATGACCCAACCAAATGGCCTCCTTGCAAGCCTCAATGGTTGCAACATACTCGGCCTCTGTAGTAGAAAGGGCTGCGCATTTCTGCACCCTAGATATCCAAGAAATAGCACCTCCAGCATAGGTGAATACATAGCCGAAAGTGGACTTTCTACTATCTGCATGTCCTGCATAATGAGAGTCAGTGTACCCGACGACTCCTGTATCCTAGTTGCCATAACATATGCACATATCTGCAGTGCCCTTCAGGTACCTCATGATACCCTTCACGGCATCCCAATGCTTCTTGCCAGGTGTAGCCATATAGCGTGCCACAACACCAACTGCAAAGGCAATATCTAGACGAGTGGTTATCATGGCATACATAAGACCACCCACTGCGGATGCATAGGGAATCTTGACCATCTCGGCCCTTTGCTCATCTGTCTGCGGACAATCAGCCGGTTATACCTTCACATAAGAAGGCAATGGACAGCCAATAGGCTTTACGTCCTGCATGCAGAAGCGCTCAAGGACTTTATGAATGTACTCCATGTGTGACAAGTAGAGGAGTCCCTGATGCTTGTCGCGTCTAATGCGCATACCAAGTATGTGAGCGGCCTGTCCCAGATCTTTCATCTCAAAGATTTTCTTGAGCCGAGCCTTAAGAGCATCTAGTTCATCATGATCTTTCCCTGCTATCAACATATCATCCACATAGAGTACTAAAATCAATAAAGAACCATCTCGTGCTGTAGCCCTGTGACTGCATAAAGGCATCAAACTTATGATACCACTCCCTAGGTGCCTGCTTTAAGCCATAAAGACTTTTCTTCAATTTACACACTAGGTGCTCCCTACCAGGTTCTGCAAAGCTCTTAGGTTGCTCCATATAAATCTCATCATGCAAGTCCCCATGTAAGAAAGTCATCTTGACATGCATCTGGTATAAATCCAAGTCAAGCTGAGCAACCAAAGCCAAGACTAAGCACAGGGTGGTCATCTTAACCACATGGGAAAATACCTCATCAAAGTCCATACTATGCTCCTGCTTAAAACCCTTTGCTACCAGTCTAGCCTTGTATGCTGGCTTGGGGTGTCCAGGGGTATTTTTCAGCTTGTACATCCACTTGCATGGCAAAGCCTTCTTACCCGTAGGCAAGGAAACCAAATCCCAAGTGTCACTCTTATGCAAGGAGTCTATCTCAGACTGCATAGCCCTCTCCCTGGAGTGACTGTCACCCCTGGGCATAGCCTCATCATAGGTGAAAGGATCTTCGGCATCTGTAACCAAGACATAATGCATCGAGGGATGAAATCTATTAGGTGGACGTCTGTCTCTAGTAGACCGTCTCATGGTAGGCTCTACTACCTGCCCAACTACTTGTCCAACACCCTGACCATGAGCCCGTTGTAGCTGTAGGCTGTCCAACTGGCTATGCAGGAGCTCTCAGCTCCTCCTGAAATATGACCCTATGGATCTCAATAACTCTCTCAGGCTGTCGATGCATCTTGTCTTCATGGAAGACTACATCATGACTGCAGATGACTTTTCACGCCTGCGGATCCTAGAGACAGTAACCCATCTCGCTTGCATCCCCATAACCAAGGAAAATGCATTCCACACTCTTAGGATCCAGCTTATTTCTCTTGTCCCTGGGCACATGGCAAAATGCCTCACATCCAAAGACATAGAGATGCGCATAAGAGGGAGGTTTTCTAGTCCATACCTCCTCTGCAACCTGGAAATCCAAACCACTAGAAGGTGATTTGTTTATGACATGCACAGCTGTACTAACTGCCTCATCCCAAAAGCTCTGTGGTAGGCCTGCATGGCTAAGCATACTGCGTACACGCTCCTGGATGGTTCTATTCATCCGCTCAGCCAAACCTTTCTTGGGGGGGTGTAGGGGGCGGTTAACTGACGCTTAATACCCCTCTCATCACATAACTGCTCAAAAGCACATGAGACATACTCACCCCCATTATTTGTCCTTAGGCTTTTGAGCCTATACCTAGAGTGGTTCTCAATCAATGCAAGCCATCTTTGAAACTCAGCCAAGACATCGGATTTCAGCTTAATGGGATAAGCCCAAACTTTTTGTGAAAAATTGTCTATGAACATAACAAAATACTTTGCACCACCCATAGACTGACAAGGCATGGACCCATAGATATCCGAATGTACCAATGCCAAGGGCTCACTCAAGCGTGGCCTACCAGTCTTCTTATGCGTAGACCTAGTGCCTGCCATAAAGACAATGCTCACATGAATCAAAACATGCATAATCAAGGGGCAGTAAGTACTACAAACCGGAAAGCATTTTCATTTCCTTCAAAGACATATGGCCCAAATGGGCATGCCAAAGAGATACGTGTGGGATAAACCCATAGACAAAACATGATCAAGGGAAGAAGCGGATTCAATCAAGGGATAGAGGCTACTAGCCTTGGCACCTCTCGCAATCACAAGTCTGCCACGAGTGATCTTCCATGCAGTCTCATGATAACCTACATCATCAAGCTGTCCAGCCGACATGAGACTGCATGTCAAAGCATGTACATGATGTACATCCTGCATAACAAAACTGCTGCGAGAAGGAAACTATAGCCTAACATCACCAATGCCCACAATATCAAGAGAGCTGTCATCACCCAAGCGCACAGAACTCGAAATAGTACGGTATGAATGAAACCACCCTTGGCAAGGTGTCACATGAAAGGACACACCTGAGTCCAAGAGCCAACACTGTGCATACATAGAGTGTATCTCTGTCATCTGCAAAGCACTAGAAGAAGCTGCAAGGATATAATCATCATCAACATCCTTAGGCTACATAACATTGATCTCTTCAATTTGAACACTAGACTTTGTTGCAGGCACTATGCTGAGATCAGAAGACTTATCTTGCACTTTGTCTTTCCCCTTATCTTTGCGCCTTTCATTGCATGGTTCATGGCATTGTGGCTTAATATGGCCCCTTTTCCCACAATGGTGGAAAGTAACATCTGCATTCCTGCCACGGGATTTACTACATGACTTCCCACAAGACTTGGATGATTGAGATTTCTGAGAATCCCGTCCACGAAATTGAAAGGTGAGAAGGATCGAAGCTTGCACTCGATAGCTATGGCAGGGGAGCAAGAGCAAGAAAGAGAGAGACAGGAAATGGGAACTCCAACAGTCACAATGTGTGACCGGGCCTTCTTTTATTCAAACTGTCACTAAAAGAATAAAGAATAAAGTGACGGTGACGGGCGCCCGCTACCTGTAGTGTGTAGTGGCGTTGATTGTCAGTGTAGTAATACACGGGTGGCTAGGTGGAGGTGCCTTTACCCCCAACACTTTGAACCAAGTGCGGCATGGATTTGCTTCGGCTTGGGTATCTTTGCGTAAAGTAGGATGTCCAAGACCCGACGCTAGAATGCTGTCAAGAGACCTTGACCACTAGAAACCCAAATTTCAGGTTGATCCCATTGGGTTCCGGCCATGAATGTTCCATTGTGAGGTGGACTTGAGAAACCCTAAGGGACAAGCCCTGTAACATTCCATGGGAGTGCTGAGCAGCATCGCTTAGATTCGTTAGGAAGTCCATCTATGGCTATGTCTTGAGCTTTGCTAGATGTGCTTTTTATTGGATGTCTAGGGTGCAGAATGGCACATCCCTCTCTACTACCAAGGCCTAGTATATTGTAGCTATTGAGGCTTACAATGAGGCTTTCTAGTTAGGCCACATGGTGGTAGACCTTGGTATTACTAATTTGGTCTCTACACTGCATTCATATTCTATGAGTATTATCCAATTAGCCAAGAATTGGGCTTTCGACTTAAGATGTCCTTGAGGTAGAGATTGTCCACGTCTATTCAAAAATATTTATGTAGCTCAAATTTTTAAAAAAATTTATAATGGAGGATTGTTAGATGACACTCTATTGGCCCCTTACCTTAGAACACACTTCAAGAAGCATGTGTCTCATTTGTTAGATGACACTCTATTGGCCCCTTACCTTAGAACACACTTCAAGAAGCATGTGTCTCATTTGTATGATTTAAAATACTCTGATAAAATCTTGGTTCCTTTTCCTATCCAACTCTTAACAAGTGTCCAATGATATTTCCTTCACATGTCTACATTGTGACAAAAAGAATAAAAGAAAATATATTGAACTTTCTACACTTATTACTTATCAACGTGCAATAAATCACGTGAAAATTTCATTCCATGCATAAAGATGAACTCCAAGCATTTTTATGTCAACCAACAAATTTTTTTTTCGACCTAATTGTACACATTTAGGAGTTGGCATACACACATCTCCCCTACTTTGCTACACAAGGCATGTAAATGACTTGGTGGTTGATGTGTCCTTTGTCCCAAAAATGGAACCAAAATGTCACACTCCAAAAGCTCAACATCAGGGTCATTGGACACAATCTTATATGTCAAGGGTTTTGATACATGAAGCAAATACATATCTCTCACCTAGTCTACTCATATGCTCACATGAATCTAAATGACTTGATGTACTATAGTGAACATACTTATCAAAAACATGTTTAGGTCATTCATATTGGTAAGCAATGCTCCTCAATCCATGCATATACTTTCTCACTTGCCTCCTTGCTCCAATTTTCATCTACATGCTTGCGAGAGTCGATGCTACAAATAAGAAGAGATGAAGAAATAGAGAAGAACTTCATGTTGCATGTCCCTCAATCTCTCATGACCATACACTTTTGCTCAAGTATTCAACTCACAATGAAGGGGCAGAGATGAAGAGAAAAAAAGAGATGGATGAAGCTTCACGATCCACAAATCTCTCACTCCATACATTGTCTCTCTCACTCTTTCTCCTTCACTCTTACACACTTGGATAATAGAGTAGTAAGAGAGATAGAAGCAAAGGTACACACATATGAATAGCTTCATGTACTCAAGAAATGATGTTAGACAAGTCATGGTTAGATATTGTTACATTGTTACATGAAGAACATGAAGCTATTCATAAAGCTATTCATATGCATCTAACATCAATTACAAAGGTACTCTTGCTTGAGTACATGAAGAAATGATGTTAGACGAGTCATGGTTATAGATATGTACCTTTGTAATTGATGAGTTGTATCTAACAATATCTTTCTTGTAAATACCGATACAATATCAATGAGGAGATCTGATCCACTGTATCTATAGTGAAGTATCTTTACAAGTATATTTATGAAGGTCACAATCATACTACTATTAGGCTCCATGCTATGGCATGGAATTCCTTGAATGCACTAGATGGGTACAGATGTGGTGTGAGTGTGTTGATGAGATGCAAGTGTACCTTATTGCTTAATATGTTTTTGCTTTTGAGGTGTGCTAGAAGATCTACGATTATACATTGACAATGAGAAACTTGTTTTGTAGCACTTGCAAATACACTTGCTAGGGAAGAACATGGTCACTTTTTTTGATAATGTTGACATTGGAAAACTAGGTGCTTATGGGAACATCTAATGGACAAACTTAACTGACTGGTTTGTTTGGAATTAGTCGAATGTGGATGAATTGTTGTACCAGGAATTCCCAACAAAGTTTGGAAGGCTAGAAGGAAACTATGGACCAAATACAAAAGGGAAGATATATATGGCTAAATATATTTTGTTCCACTTCCTTAGGTGAACTTTATTACTTACGTATGCTTCTTATAGTGTACAAGGGATGCACACCTTTTGAAGAATTGCACACAACAGTGAAATTTTCTATGAGTCTTTCAAATCAATGTGTATGGCTAAGGGTTTATAAGAAAGAGTGACTTGAATGCATGGAGAAAGCAATGATGGTGTAGATAGGTATACTATTGTGGGCACATTTTACTATTTTGTTGGTTTTTTGTGACCCAATGAATTTGGGCTAGTTGTGGGAGTGGTTTAAAGTGGACATGATAGATGGCATACTCCATGGCTTAGCTTCTACTCATGGTGATATTCTTGCTATTCAAGAAATGGCCTTCGATATCAGATTGACATGTTTAAAAGACATATTGCAATAGGATGGATGAAGCCTTGATTAGTTAGAGGGAGTGATAAAGATAGATAGATAATTGATTTTGGCTTTTGGTAATTCTTTGATTCGTGAGGAGATCGATGTAGACATGGTGTAGCTATAGAGCATGGCCTATTCAATGGCATTGATTTTGAATGGTTGCCAAAGGAGGGTATATTTGGATGTGCTTGTTCTTGTGAATGTGTCACAAAGTGTTGTGAACTTTTTTGATAGTCTTGGATAGCCTGGAAAAACATACTTGTATGATTATCTTTAGTAATATTACATAGGGAAGGACAAGTTGCGTTGGTGATAACATTATCTAGAATTATATCATTGTTGTTGATGAAAGGATGCATTGCTCACTCAAGATTTAAGATACCTATTGAGCAAAAGAGTACATCATATTGCAACTTCCATGTTCAAGGGTAGCTCATAGATTTGCTACGAGCCACTTGCCTTATTATTTGGGATGAAGAACCTATGTGCACCATTATACTTTTGAGGCACTAATAGTACTTTTTGAGAGATGTCAGAGGATTGTAATGTGCCATTTGGGACAAAGGTGATTCTTTTTATTGATGGTGATTTTTTTCAAATTTTCTTTTTATTCCTAAGGATGGCTATGAAAAGATAGTGAGTTCTTTGCCATTCTCCTCTTTGGAACCATATGCAGTTCTTGCAATTGTCTCAAAATATGCAAGTGACAATGTAGTGTGTCAATATTGTGAGCCAAAGCTTCATTGATTGGTTTCCTTCTCTTGGAAATGGTGAGAATTTTTCCGGCAATAATCATATGGTCATTCAATTGCACATGATTTTGCATAATGCCACCATGGATTGTCTCATTTGAAATGTCTATATGAACATTCTTTTTGTGGCAAACAGTGGAAATTTCTTCAATGGCTTGGCTATTTTGGCATCATGTAACAAAGATGTTGATGTCTTGAATTTTGGGGCCTTGTGTAAAATGCTCAGGATTCCCAGATGTATTATAATGATGATTTCATTTATGAGAGTGTTGCTTAAAAAACTACCCTTGTTATACTCGTAAAGAACCTTAAACTTGCAATGGATTTGTGCAATGCCACTTGATTAGTGTGTAGGCAATTCCATAGAAAAGTGTTGGAAGTTAAAATTGTTACTCAAATAAACATTGGTGATACAACTTTTGTTTCCTAGAATCACATTTATCCCTATGTTAGCAAGTCTTCCATTTGTTATGAGAAGAAGATAATTTCCCATTCGATTTGCATTTCATCTTGGAATCTTTTTCTAAGGAAGTGCAACCTCAAATTGCCTTTCTTTATTTTTCATTTTTTGTAGAACTTGAATATATGGGACTCTTACTTTACGCCATGTCATTGGGATCCTCATTGCTTCCACAATTCATAGTACTATGATTTTTTTCTCATAAGCAAATACTCTTAAATTTTTATATGGTATATAATAAACATTACCTTTTGATTGTCTTTCGATTGTCAAGTCTAACAATGCTTGCTCTTTGATGTCCCATCAAAATATTCTACGAGTTTGTTCATACTCGTGCTTCAAATATCTACCTCCTCATATAGATATTATCTTGCTTTGGCAACCCAATTATAGTTGTAGGAGTAGTATCCATCCCTTCTATCTAATGCCATCATGAACAAAACCTGTTGTTGAGTGACTCTTGACATTGACATTGCCATATTTGGATCCTTTGGCACCTACTTTTGTGGAGGTCTAATATTGGACATATGCCCAATGTTTCTATGTTTTGGCTCCCTTGGGTATGTATTCAATCCAAACATCACATTCATCGAAGGATCCCTTACTTCTAGGAGCATTACAAGTTTTTTGATATATCATGCTTGGTGAGGATGCATCTATTGCACTTAGGTTCGATCATGTACTCCCATGGAGGGAAGGCTAGTGCACCAACTTCAAATTTAAGTAAACGACATTGCCACTTTTATCGATTGGCTTTATTGCTCTTTCTAGCCATGTCTCTTGCTGAAAAGTGTTCGATGTGTCTTTTCAAGTAGGGAAAGTTTGTGAAGACCAATGGTACCTCTCTTAAATGTATCAACAATTCACATGGGAGATGGAAACGCTCTTCAATGCATATTTTGGTAGAGGCACCAATGGCTTCATATTAAATATATTTGCAAAAGAGGAAGCTTTTTAGAAGTATTTTGGGTGCATTGTGCATTTTTATGTTGCTTTTTCTCTACTTTGCACTATAGTATGTTTCTTCTACCATTCATCTTCACTTGTAATTCAATTATGCTGTCTAATGTGCAACTTATTGTGAACCCTTGAAATGTGCATAGTTACCTTTTGAATAATTTGAGAATTTAGAAGTGAGGTTAATGAATATTGAGTTTTTCTAGTTTTGAATGCTCCATATATATGTCACGTTTATGTTCTCTTCTCTATATTTGTTATGCTTCCTTTAAAATCTATATTTTATTGGGTCTGTAAACTTCATTTATGGTATATTTTGTTATGCTTCCTTTAAAAAGTAATATTCTAATAGGTCCACAAAACTTCATTCATGGTATGTTTTGCAATTTTTTTGGAAAACCAAGCTTATTAAATATAATTAATTTCATTATTTCCCTTTTGTGCACTATGTAGGGTGGTAGACAATGAGAGGCCTTACTAGGGCAATAATTAAATACATTGTTTGGAATTCTTTTTGAAATAAACATGGAAAAGTAATAACTTGTATTGCTCATATAAAATCACTAATTAGTATGTGCTCCTTTAGATTGTAGGTTTGTATGTAAAACTTATGAAGAACAATAAGCATGATTGTATTTATGATAGACATATAGATAAGAGCTATATTAATATGCATAAAAAGATGTGCATAAGTAGTGCAATAATTTTCATGCATGCGCACTTGCGTACACATGGAGACACACATACACACAAAACTATAAATAAATAAATAAATACATACATACATAAAAATAAATAAATAAATAAATAAATAAATATAGAGCATATACATTGAAAAATACACATGTGAATGCATTATTGCATGTAGATGCACATAAGTTATCAATAACAATGTACACGATTAATTACATGCTTATATGTGAATAGTATATTAATAACCTCTTCAGATTGGTGGAATTTTATATATTAGATATAGAATGCATTGTTCATGCATGCAAATCACTCTATTTTACAACAAGGATATACGGGAATCGCGACGAACAATTGCGACGCATATAAGCGATGTCGCTAAATAGTGACGGTACTTAGAGAAAAAAAAGTGACCAAAATCCGAGCGTGGCATTTTGCCACAAAGAGCGAAAGATAGAGAGAAAGAGAGCGAAAGAGATCATGTGTTTGGGAAGGAGAGGGAGAGAAAGAGAGAGAATGAGAGCTTCTCACCGCCACTGCCACTGTCGTCGGTGTTCGTGAAGAAGAGGAGGAAGTGTGCGAAGGGCAAAGAGGGACCATCATGAAGAGGTGACAAAGAATCTATCTGCGGGCCTTTGCGGTGAGTACATTGCCCCCTCTTGGTTTGTTCTTGTTTTTTCTTATTTTCTTTTGTTTGTTTTTGTTGAGAATGAGGTGCATTGAGGGAGAAAGAGAGGAAATGAGAGAGGGAGAAGAAAAAAGGAAAAGGAAGAAAGAATGAGAGAGAGAGGGAAATAATGAGAGAGAGAGGAAATAAACATGAAACATAATAAAGAAAAAGAGGGAGGGAGAGAGGAGAATGAATGAGAAAACATGAGGGGGTAAAGAGAAACAAATAGAGGGTTTGTTCTTGTTCTTTCTTTCTTTTGTTTGTTTTTTTTGAGAATGATGTGCATTGAGGAAGAAAGAGAGGAAATGAGATAGGAAATGAGAGAGGGAGAAGAAGAAAGGAAAAGGAAGAGAGAATGATAGAGAGAATAAACATAAAAGATAACAAAGAAAGAGAGAAAGAGAGAAAAAGAGGAAGGGAGAGAGAAGAATGAGTGAGAAAACACGAGGGGGTGGAGAGAAATAAAGAGAGGGTTTTTCTTGAGAATAAGGTGCATTGAGGGAGAAAGATAGGAAATGAGAGAGGGAGAAGAAGAAAAAAAAAGGAAGAGAGAATGAGAGAGAAAAAAATAAACATGAAAGAAAACAAAGAAATGGGGAAAGAGAGAGAGAGAGAGAGGGAGGGAGGGAGAGAGGAAAATGAGAGAAAACATAAGGGGGTGGAGAGAAACAAAGAGAGAGGCAAAAAAGAAAGAGAGAGAGAAAGAAATATAGGAAATGAGAGAGGGAGAAGAAGAAAGGAAAAGGAAGAGAGAATGAGAGAGAGAGAATAAACATGAAAGAAAATAAAGAAATGGGAAAAGAGAGAGAGAGAGAGAGGAAGGGAGGGAGAGAGGAGAATGGGTGAGAAAACATAAGAGGATAGAGAAAAACAAAGAGACGGGAAACAAAGAAAGAGAGAGAGAAAGAAAGAGAAAAGGGAGAGAACATAAAATGAAGAGCGCAAAGAAAGGTGCAAAGAAAGGGGGAGAAAACCAAGACTTTAGTTGACGTTAATTTTGTTGAGTTACAAAAGAAGAAATCCCTTCTCAAACAACTTAAGAAAGAAAAAGAAAAAGAGAACAAAAACAAATTGTTTATCATAACGTAGACAAAATGGAAAACGATGAAGGTCGTGATGTTCAAGATTGTGAGGCGTATCTTAATCAGTGTGTCCGGTGTCCTTGCTCTCAATACAAGTTGGTAATCAAACAAAAGCGTCGCTTGTCTATAGAACACGTACGACGCTTTGGTGAGTTTTAATCGGAGATCATTGATTAGGCAATCTCAGACTCTGAACAAATGGTAAGAAAAGTGTGCATCAATCATGCATTATATTCGTAAACTAATTGAATATCATATACAAAAACATTGGATGTGGTTGTAAAATTTATATAGGGGGTAACGTCTCATCCCAAGGAGGAGTGCACCTATTGCAGACAGTTAGAAGAATTAGTAGGCATGCAATGGATGGAGTGCTTGAGACAATCCACCACTTGGAATGCACTATCCAATCTATATCGTCAATACCAGAGGAGACAGGTAGCCTTTCAAACTTTCCTACATCCTTGGGGTTTGAGATGGAGGCAATGATCGATGCATTGATGCCCATGGATGCCAAGACATTTGATCCACTTAGAGAGGAAGCATCCATACCATTATATGATGGGTGTTGAGTATCTCACCTGAAGATGCTACTTGTACTCCTAAGTGTGCAAGCAAAATATAGGTGGACCGATGCAAGTATGACTGAGTTGTTTAGGTATCTTGTATGTACACTTCATTGATTTCTTTTCGACACCATTATAAAAAATAATTGTGCTTTTTCAAGGTGTTTTATGATTTTTTAAAAAAGTTTTCTAAAGTATCATATATTACCACTTGGAAATGCCTTACCTGAGTCTCGTGATGATGCTCGATATGTTTTATGAAAGCTTGGCATGGACTACAACATCATCCATGCATGTGCCAATGATTGCGTGCTGTTTTGAGGAGAGTACGAACTATAGAGACATGTCCAAAGTGTGGTCCTCACAAGTATCAATAGGACTTGCAAGCGAAAACCATCCCTTAAGAAGTTCTTAGACACTTTCCACTTATCCCACATATACATCACATATTTCGTATATCGGGCATGGCGAGCTTGACAACGTGGCATGTATAGAATAGATCCACAGATGGAGTCCAACAAATATCAACAGATTCACGTGCATGGAGCCACATTGACTCTACCTTTCCAGGATTTGCATGAGAGCCAAGGAATCTTCGGCTCAGTCTTACTATGGATGGCGTGAACCCATTCAATCTTTGCTCAACTTCTTACAGTGTGTGGTTGGTAGTCCTTGTTAACTACAACATCCCACCATGGCTTTCTATGAAGAAAGGACACTTGATCCTTAGCTTGCTTGTTTCTTGCCGCTACAAAGTCGAGAATATGGACATTTATCTCTGTCCATTAGTTGATGAGCTTAAGATTTTGTGGGAGGAGGGGGTTGCCGTAGAAGATATGAGCAAGCGCAATGGTCGATGGTCCACCAATATACAAGCCATTCTCAGTGTGAACCATGCATGACTTTTTGGAATTTGAGGAATGCTCAGGTAAGTAGGCTTCCATTCTCGTTGGTCATATCTATCATAGCTCGTTCAAGTTTGTATTCATAGGATAGAGGTGTTGAACCAGAGCTAGTTACCTCATGTTATCATGGATGTCCATTGTGTGGGCCATAGTTAGACTCCCGAAGGTCACGAACCATGAAGAAGATGGTATATCAAGGACATGCCGCTTTCTTGCCGAAGGGTCATGAACTGAGGGAAGGTTTTCTTAGATGACCTCCATCACAAATGAACACCCAAAGTTGGTACGAGTTGAAAATGGTCCACACGGAGTTGCATCCAAACGGAATGCGACGGTTCTCAATTTTCTACGAGTTACCCATTGTGAACAGGTGCATGAACTATTTTTTAAAATTTTATTACGACACAGTATGTGTCACAAATGTTAAATATCTCTTGTATGTGATTTTGAACAAGTAATTTTCTATCCAAACCCGTGAAAACCTCGATGGTGGTATGTTATGCCTTCAGCTCCCCGAAGTGCAAGAGTATATGATGAAAGCAATGTTCTGAGCATAGATGAGGATAGTATGCAGATAGAGGGGTCAATATCGCAAGGGGTGGAGGTCAGCCGAAGCTTGGAGCATGTAGAGGATGAAAAATTGGGTAACGATGATGTAAAGATAGGAGGCCAAAAATTCTTTGAGAACGAGGTGGACTCATCCTTTTGTGGTGACCTTTCTATCGACCTTCCAGTGTATGTAGAGTTGTGTCAGGAGATTGACATGGGACCATAGGCTACGCCATACTTGTATTCATCTACTCAATTCATTGATGAAATGCTTATAAGGGTACTCTAGAATATACATTTTAAGTAATATCATTTTTTCCAGAATTATATTATCGTGCTTTGATTGAATCATTATATTCATTATGCTAACATTAATTTTTGTCTATGCAAGTGACCTTTGATAATATTTGGAGAGCATGATGAGTCGAGGGATGAGCGATGAGGAGATGTAGAAGATATTCACACGTATCTCTCTCCAGATCATATGGCTCGATTCAAAGATATGATATATCTCGGACACCATCAGACCGTTCCATTAGATCTACTTCGGCATGTTCTGATGCTTCAATTTCCATAGATGAGGTCGATGCTCCAGATTTGGTCCAGATGGAGGGAGTGGTTCTGGGGGATGCTACAGAGATATGGATGCGGTGAGCTCGAGGTCGACTCGAGATACATGTGCTACTCAGTCTCGTGCAGGTTTGAGAGAGGGTGGCTCAGGTGATTGTTGTGGAGGTACCAACACAGTGTCTCTGTCTCGTCGTTTTAGTGGACTTGTGTCACCTATAGGATTTTATCAAGAATCGCGTGATGGGGGGATTTGCTTGAGCTGTTGCGCCAAACATACATTGTATACATAAGAGGAAGCTCACTCAAGAACACAAGAAGAGAGATTGTAACACCCCCCCCCCCCCCCCTTTTTTCTAATTTTTTTTCAATTTTTTTTTCCCCTTTCCCTTCCCCCCAGACAGTACGTCGGGGAGAGAGGGAGAGGGAGTGATGTGGAAGAAGGGGAGGGGCATGCCGCCCAGGTGGCGGTGTTCAGATGCGCCCCTCCTTTAAAAGCCCATCCTCCTCCTCGTTATTGGGGAGTTCCCCCTCCCCCCGTTGCTACAGAAGTCCCCCCCTCCATCACTTGCGCAGGTGCCACCCCCACCTGGGCATGACGTCAGCAACCCCCCATGAGTAGAAAAGGAGGTGAAGAGAAGGAGAGGGAGAGGAGAAGAGGTAGAGGGAGAGAAGGAGAAGAAGGAGGAGGAGAAGAGAAGGAAGGGAAGGAGAAGAGAAGAGGGAGAAGAGAAGGAGAAGAGAAGAAGTGAAGAAGAAGGAGAGAGGAACAAGGAGTGGGTGAGAAAAGTAGAGGGAGAGAAGTAGGAGAAGAGAAGGAGAAGGAGAGGAGAAGGAGTGGTAGAAAAAATAGGAAGTAGTAAGGAAAAAGAAAGGAGTAGGGAGAGAGAGAAGAGAAGGAAGAGAGAGAAGAGGAGGAAGAGAGAGAGAGAAGAGGAGGAAGAGAGGGAAAGAAGGAGAGAAAGAAGGAAGAGAGAGAAGAGGAGGAATGCAGAGAGAGAAGAGGAGGAGAGAAGGAGAGGGAAAGAAGAAGGAGAGGGAGAGAGAAGAGGGAGAAGAGGGAGAAGAGGGAGAGAAGGAGGAGTGAAGAAGAAGAAGAATAGGAAGAGAGAGAGTAGGAGAGGAGGGAAGAGAGAGAAGAGGGGAAGAAGAAGAGAAGGAGAGCGAGTGGGAAGGAGAAGAAGAAGAAGAGTAAGGGAGAAAAAGAAGAGAGAGAGGGAGTAGGAGAATAAGAGGAAAGAGGAAGAAGTGGAGGAGAGAGAGAAAGAGTAGGGAGATAGTAGAAAAAAAGAGGAAGTGAGAGGGAAAGAGAAGAAAAAGAAGAATAGGAAGAGAGAGAGTGGGAGTAGAGAAACGAGAGAGAAGGAAAAGAAGAGAAGGAGAGAGAGGGAGTAGAGGAATAAGAGAAAAGGAGAAGAAGAGAAGGAGAGGGAGAGAAGAGCAGGAGAAGAAGAAGAAGAGAGAGAGAGCGAGAAGAGAGTAACTGCCACAAGTCACCCAAACCACTCTCTCAGCAACAAAACCCATCTAGCGGTCTTTCCCAATCGAATGTGTCAAATCGAAACCGCTAAGGTCCGGACTACCCAATCTCCGCGAGGCGAATGGCTCCTAAGAAAAAGGTTGCGGGAAGTGTAGGCATCCAAGCCACCGGTAATGCTGGAGGGGCGAGCGGAGCGACCAACGCAACACACATGAATCAAGCCCACGTTCTAGGCATTAAAAAAATTAATTTAGGAGTTATTTCTCATGGAAGGGATGAAAGGATTGATGTCGTGCATAGGGTTTTGTTTATTCTAAGAACTAAGTTGCATGCGCAAAACGGTAGAGGTTGATTTCCCATAAGATTTTACGCACGTAAAATGATAAGGTTAACGCCTTACCCCACAAGAAATGATAGCTTTTACTCACATAAAATGATAAGGTTATTGCCTTATTTCACATAAAGTGATAGGCTTTTAACCAGTTCAGTGCGCATGAATAGTCATCTAGAATTCACGTTTCGCAATCATGGTTAAAAGAAACACATGAAAGGTCAATTTCTATTCATAAGATACACTTGCATCGTTAGACAAAACCCTAGACTTTCATAGACGCAAGTCGCATGTGATCCAGTGCATTAGGAATAAGTATAAATGCCTGCAAATTGTTTTATTGATCTTGCTGTGGATTGTCGCAATGGATACGCTCCTAGCTTAGTTGAAGCTGGTGATCTAACCCTAAATGGATTGTTGACCCAAGTTATGCTTGGCGGTTTGAAAAGGTTGTTGTTAACCCCAACACAAAGAGAGCGAAAGAAAGTGGAAAAGACGCAGGGCAAAGGCGGAAAAAAGGTAACCCGACGGAAGAAAAAAAAGGAGAAAAGGCCAAAAGCGCAAGGACAACCTTTAAAGGCCAAGGCAAACACGAAAAGGGAAAGGCGCATAAAAAGCGCACCCTAAAATCTTGTAAAAGAGTGCTGGGCTCTCACCCGTGCGATTTGTAAATATAGAAGGGTAGTGAAAAGGAAACAAGGAAGATAAAAGGACAATGGAAAATAGGGCCTAGGCTATGATCGGCCATGTAAAAAAGGGAAAAAGGGGATGACCGCCCAAAAGGGAAGTAGGGTTTTGTATATAAAGTTGAAAAGTGAATGAAGAGCTCATTCTTTGGTGTGGCAAAACTAGTCTTCTTCTTCCTATCTTCTTCTCTCCTTCTTGCTTGTGTATGCTCTTGAGAGAGGGAGTGTGAGAGTGTGAGGGAGTGAGTGTGTGTGAGAGTGAGGAATCAAGAGGGTGAAGCTCTTCAAGATCTTCTCTCCCCTTCTCCTCTTCTCTTCTCTTCTCTTCTCTTGCGCGCGCGGCTATGGAGGATGGAGCTTGGAGATGGAGGAGGCTTGAGGATGCTTGAGCTAGCATCGAGAATCATGGAGCTACCGGAGTGTGTGAGAGAGGAGGGTACTCGATCGAGCATCAAGGTAAGTTCACTGCATTTGTAGGATCGACGGCGCGTCGGCTAGGTGAGAGATAGCCATGAGAGCTCGCTTGGAACGCTTGAAACAATAAGCGGTCCGTGGGTCTTGGCGGTTGAGCGAAACCTCCCACATTTTGGTTCCGTTGCCGGGACCAATGGGTTCAAGCTCGAGCACTCGTGCGCCTCATATTGAGTATCAAAGTAGGGCATTCACCTTGAAACGGAGCTTGAGATAGGTAGGAAGTCGGGTATTTTTTATCTTCAGAACAGGTAAGTATTTTGGAACAATCTGGTTATTGATGACTGGAAAACATGGAGAAATTAGTTCAGTGTTTTGCTTTCGATTCAGGATGTGTTTAGGATAGATTAGCAGTAGGAAATCATACACGAAGAGGCAGAGGGCTGCTGCTGTGAAACAGGGGGAAAACCACAGGAAACGAAGGGAAAAAATGGAGTAGATGCAAGGTAACGGCATAGGAAACGCTAGGGAAGGAACCTGTAGTGTGTAGGGCAGAACTAGCAGGGTATAAACTCTGGGAGGGCAAGAGGACCCCATTTCCAACCAACGGAGAGCGAGAGAGATAGAGAGTGAGAGAGTAAGCGAGCTGGGCAGCCGTCCGATCGACCAGAGCTAGGAGGACATCGCATTCGGCGACTTCAGGTAACCAATCTCTTCCGTCCCACTTCAACTCTGTCGCGGGTTAATCGCACGACCAATAGGATAATACACCTAGTGAAAATCGAGCAAATTGGTGTGCGCAACTCATCGGACCGGCGGAATCGGACGTCCGACCCAGTGTCCGATTCCCAGAATCGGACACTCGGACAACCGTCCGATCGGAATGACCCGTCCAATCACTAGGCTCGGACCAACTAGTCCGATCGGACGTGCCACGTGGCACTCAGACCAACCGTCTGATTTTTAGAATCGGACACTCGGACCAATTTGTCCGACTCAACCACTTGGACCACTTGGACGCTCTGACTCGGACCCACCCTGTCTGATCGGACGAAGTAATACACGTCACCAGTCGGTCCGATTCCTAGAATCAGATCCATCCATAATCGGACCAGTAAGAATCGGATCACCCGGTCCGATCGGACCACCTAGAATCGGACCAATTCCTCGCACACTCGCCCGTCCGATTCTTGAGAATCGGACACGCGGACCTTAAGACCCCCACTTTGCCCTGACATACCTGGTCCGATCCCCACAATCGGACCACTGGTAAATCAGACCACTGGTAAATCGGACGTTCGATTCATAGAGTCAAACCAAAACAAAACCTGACCCATCCAGGGACACACTGGGGCACTCCCCCAGCGACCCACCCCCACGTGAGCAACAGGAAGCAGCATAGGACCCTGGGACCCGTAGGGTGGCCAGGACTAGAGTAGCAAAGCCTGTCAGGCCCAAAACGAGCAAGAGTGAGTAAGACACCGGGGAATCACTCACAGCACTCTGATTGAATTTCCGCACTTGAAGAACACTTAGGAAAGTCGAAAGCCTAATTGAGCACGAGTGCACGAGGAACAACACACTCACGAGTGACCCTAAGTTGAGCACTTCATTCAAAAATTAAAAAGAACTCACTCAGATAATTTGCCCAAAAAACCCACCACTAGGAGAAGACCCAAGGGTAAGCAAACGCGCAGAGCGCAAGGTAGGATCAAGCAAGGAGCGACAACGACAAGGATCTGACTTCCAACCAGGCGCAAGAATCCCACCATGATAGAGGGAGGCTCAGATCATCGGTTTGCAGGGGAGCTAGATGTCAGCGCATTTCCAGAAGCCATACAGTAAATGGTGAGCAGTTACGATGCGCATGCCAGGTACGAACACCGTGACAGGACGACAGAGACAATCATTGCGGACCTAGAGGAGGAGAGGAGGCTAGCCCGCAAGGCATTGCAGGGCATAGCAGAATACAATAGGGACCAACAAGCCAGGAGCCTAAGGCAAAGCATGGAGCTACATGAGGTGCAGCGAGTGCTGAACTTGGCTGGCTGAAACCGGACAGACCAGGAAAGAGCACTCGAGGAAGACCTAACGCTGGGCGAGCTCCTCATGAAATGGCTGCTCGATAACACTGCGGTGGAACAAAATGCCACTGCACTAGCAACCTCGCTACTTGCAGGACTAGGGGCAAACCAGGGTTCAAAGAGCCAAGCCAAAATACCTATTGTCGCTAAGCAACTCGACAAGTACCAGCCACCAGACGACCCGTATAGCTTTGTCGAGCAGTTTGAGCAGGTCTGCGAAGCCAATGGCCTCAATGACCAGGCCCAATGTTCGCAAGCATTCGGACTCTGCTTAAGCGATAAGGGTAGGACGTGGTATATGAGCCTAGATGCTATAGAACGGGCCAACTTCAATAACCTCAAGGACCTTTTTGTCAAGAGGTTTGCCGAACCCGAATACTCTGACAACCTGCTAGTGCGCCTGATGAATGTCAAGCAGAAGGAGAGGGAGGGCATCCGCGACTATGTGCCCCACGTGAGAAGCCTCCTTAAGAGAATCCCCTTGGGCGAAAGACCGACTAACAGGGCAGTGTCAACTGTATTCATCAGCGAGATTCGGGATGAAGAATTGTACAAGGCACTAGCAGGCAACTTGAGCTTGCAACGGGACGTGGTGGCTAGGGTTTTTGAGGAAGCCATTAGGGTCGATGACCAGCTCAAAGAGCGGAGCTCCAGGAGCTCGAACCCAGAAGAAATCAACCCACGGAGTTTAGAAAAAACGCCAACCTCTAGTGAGCGATCCAACGCATCGTCCCAAGATAAGGGGAAGGCCGCCGAGACAGACCACGACTTGGCCGAGGTCAAGATGAAACTGGCCAAAATACAAGACATGTTAAGGTGACCTACACGTCCGCACGTCCAGTGCGTGTACTGTGGAGGAAACCACCTGCCAGCAGAATGTCAAGACCCTAGGTCAAGACCCTGCGCTAATTGTGGAAGGTTCGGCCACAATGCCGCACACTGTATACTACCACGAAGACTGCCATACACGCAACCCTACGGCCAGCTCTACCCGGCTAACAGGCCACAGCCATTCTACGGAAGGGGAGCCCCGCTTGCCCTACCAGCACCTAATGACATGAAGCCAACGGTCCCTAGGCTGGACATAAATCCTACCGGTATTCCTAGACTGCCTGGTCCCTACATGACCCACCCACCGAGCGATGCTCCCGTGCACTATGTAGAGGAGCCCAGTGACGAAGAAACCTACATATACCCTTACGTCTCGCATGACAACGAGGGCAATGCAATCCTCATGGATTACCGACCAGTGCCGGTGATGGCATTAGGACGAGGATGGGGTAGAGGCCTGGGAGGGCAGCCACAGGATCCGGTCACTTGTTGGACGTGTGGACATCCCGGTCACGTCTCATCACGGTGCCCAAAAAGAGAGCAGCAAAGTAGGGACAAAGCTGACCAAAGGTGTGCAGAGTGCGGAATCACTCATCTTTTCATAGACTGCCCAAAACAGAAGCCGCCTTCTGGTTCAGCTAATTTGCTGTCTGTCCTGCTAGGACTGTTTGGTGTTGAAAACCCCGATGGGGAGGCCACACCTATCCCCCTACGAGTGATGACCCAAGCACAAACGAAGTAGGCTGGCGTCTCTCTGCTAGGACCTAGCAATCTCGATGCGACCTCAGTAGGAAAGAAGAGCCGTAGGCGGAAAAAGAAGAGATCGGAGGCTAAGGTCGCACTAAAAACCGACAGCATTACGACCTTACCCCACGGAAAGAAAGTCTCAGACGCAGAGGCAGAGACTTCAGCCCCTAAAACTGCCCAAAAGGAAAGCGCTAAGGGAGGGGAATACCCACACCCCAGGCGGCAATTGGAAGCCATAGAAAAGGTGAAGGAATGGGTGAGGGAGGCTCAACAGCACCTCAAGGATGTCGAACCCATCACGGAGGATGAGATTGATGATCTCTCCAGCATGAGTGTACCACTATCGCTACCCCAACCTAAGTCTGCCGAGGCTGCTACGTCACAAGCAGTGCCATCAAGGCCAAGCCTAGACATAACAGACCCACAGGACAGCCGTGGCCATTGGCTCGGACAGTCTGAACAAAGGGAAGGACGAGTGTTTAGCAATCTCCTAACCACACTAGTGACCACCCCTGTAACGGTTGGACTGGGAGAGCTGCTCAGGCAGCACTCTACCCTATGGCAGGACCTCAAAGAGAGAGACCACACGAGCAAGCTCCAGCAAATGCTCAAGACCAGGATGCGGAAACACACTTACCAAGTTTGACGCTACACTCAGGCCCTAAATCCTTGCACATCAACGCCTTCTGGGAGGGCTCGGAAATGCACGCAGTCCTGCCAGTCCTAGCCCTGGGGGACGCAACAAGAAAGGGGATTGTAGACATAGGAGCTGGGGTCAGTGTGCTTAACCATGCAGTGCTACAGAAGTGGGGAAACCCGCCTGTCGAAGCTGCTCGGTTTAACGTCACGCTAGCAAATGGCATGCGAGTGAAACCATTTGGGGTCTTGAAGACTTGGCCAGTGAAGATTGCAGGATTCCAGTTCTCTGTCGACTTTATCGTCATGAAGGGAGTGGACTATGATATCTTATTGGGTCGACCCTGGATGCGCAATGCTAGAGTTATCGAAGACTGGGGTAATAGCCTGATCTTCGTAGGCAACCGAACTAACACTGTGAGAATAGAGATGGACACTTGGAAGACCTCACCAGTCGACTTGGATGCCATCTCTACTCTACTCAAGGGAACCACCCAGAACAAGGAACCCTATGGGTCCTTAACGAAGTATATCCCTTGCCCAGAGGACGAGCGGGATTGGATGCACGTTCTCGCTACACTTGACCTGTCGTTCTCAGATCAGGAAGCGTACGAGCAGGCTGTCAAAACAGTTGGCAAGCCAAGAGAAACACAATCTACACCTGTCTACATGATGGCAGCAAGCCTCCATGATAGGGGCTAAGCCTGTCGCCTCCCAAGTGCCAACCAACAGCAGAGAACTCCAGGGAATACTGGGGCACCTAACGAACCGACTGGCACGCAACGCAGCCGCCAATCTCAAGCTGCTCCAAGACCTCTTGGAAGAACCTGAATGGAAGTGGATCAGAGTGCACGAACTGAATCTCAGATACAACTGGGCATTGGTCCCCGACCAACAAGATGAGGCAGAGCAGGCCTTGGGGAACGATGAGTAGTCTAGCGAGGCGGATTCCGGTGACGAATACGAAGATTTTCAACCCTTCAATGAAGGAAGTGAGGGTGAGATGGACACCATAGAATATGACACCAAAGGGCGAGAGATTGAGAAAATCTGAGCAGATGCTAAACCGCAGCCGAGGCCGGCCCTTGGAATGGATCAAGGAGTCATGTGTGCGAAATGCGATCGTGCTTGGTTGGAACAGATGGGAGCTTTGGATTTTAAGCAAGCCGGCCTGACCCAACCAAAAATGACAGCAATGCTTAGAATCGAGTCGCCATCCGAACTGCGGCCACCAGGGGAGACCACCTCCTCTAGTGAAAATGGGGAATTCGACTCTGAATCTGAAGTTACTTCAGAGGATGACTGAGAAATCCCTAGGCCACCCATGACCAGACGCACCAAGGGAGACTTACCCATCCACCCGAGGCGCAGATGGTTACGGCAGAGTGAAGCTAAGCGTCCCAACGATGCGCGATCAGAGGAACAAAGGAAGCCACACGACCTCCCTAAGCACTTTTCGAAATTTAAAAGAGGGGACAGGGTGGTGGTTCTGCTAAGTGCCAAGCGCCAAGGGCAAACCCGTGAACCTATCGAAGGGCCAGCCAAGGTCAAGGAGGTAAACCTAGCCCTGGAACGGAAAACACCCCGACCAGTGTTCATTGCCGAGGACTTGACCACGGAGGAAGAATCCAGCCTTATCACTCTTTTGTGGGAGTACCGGGATGTGTTTGCTTGGTCTTTGGATGAGCTACGAGGGGTAGATCCGAGTGTTGTGACTCACAACATACCCATGACAACGGATGCAACGCCGGTCAAGCAGCGACCATACCCCATGAATCCAAAGCACGCCCATGCTGTCAAGGAGGAAATTGACAAGTTGATGAGAGCCGGATTCATTTACGAAATTGAGCACACGGATTGGGTGTCACCCATAGTCATTGTGATGAAGAAAAACGACAAGATTCGAGTGTGCATCAATTACAAGAAAGTAAACGCCGTGACAAAGAGAGACAACTACCCCTTACCGTACACCGAGCACATGCTTGAGAGGGTGGCAGGTAAGGAAGCCTACAGTTTCCTGGATGGCTTCTCGGGATACAATCAGGTGCAAGTGCACCCTGCGGATAGGCACAAGACCGCCTTCGCCAACTGAGTGGGGCATCTTTGCATAAGTAGTCATGCCATTCGGGCTAACCAATGCCCCCGCCACCTTTCAACGCCTCATGTGCACCATATTCAAGGACATGCTTCGCAAGGAGTTAGAGGTCTTCGTCGATGACCTGTGTATCCATTCGGCCTGGAACCAACATCTCGAAAAACTCATCGCGGTCTTTGAACGGTGTCGTTTATACCGTCTCTCCCTCAACCCCCTAAAATGTCAGTTTTGGGTAAAGCACGGATGCATCTTGGGACACGTGGTATCCAAGAATGGCATTGCCACGGACTTCTCAAAGGTCAAGGTTATCGTGGACCTCCCACCCCCAAGTAATTATAGGGGAGTTCAATGCTTCTTAGGTCACACAGGATACTACCGGCGGTTTGTACTAAACTACGCGCTGATCGCTAGGCCATTGTACAAGTTGCTAATTGTCTTCAAGTGGACTGAAGCTTGCCAATGAGCCTATGAGGAACTAAAAAAATCCCTAACAATGGCACCTATCCTACGACCCCCAGATTGGACTATGATGTTTCACGTATACATCGACGCCTCTAAGTTCGCCGTGGGGGCAGTGCTGTGCCAACCTGGTGAGCATAACTTAGATTACCCAGTGAGTTTTGTGAGCAGGCAGCTCACTGAAACAGAGATGAATTATTCGACAATGGAAAGGGAGGGATTAGCCATGGTATTCGCCGTGAAGAAGTTTCGGCATTACCTACTAGCCACCCCCTTCATCTTCTTTGTAGACCATCAAGCCCTGCTCTATCTAGTCAACAAACCTTGCGCTACAGGACGTATAGCCCGATGGCTTCTCCTGCTCCTGGAGTTTGACTTCTCAGTGGTAGTACGGTAGGGAAAACAACACTACATGGCTGACCATCTGTCCCGAGTACCCATAGGAGATGCTGCTGGACAAGGCATCGTGGACGAGCTACCAGACAGCCACTTATTCCACATATCCAGCGAAAAAGACCTATTTAGGGCTGACCTGACACCATACTGGGCAGACGACATAGTCCAAGTGCTCGAGCATGGGCTGCCCGAATGACCAATAGAACGGGCATGTCTTAGGCACTTAATCCTGAAGATCCAGCCCTATTAGTTGATTGCAGGCCAGCTCTATAGGCTGGGGCAAGACGGTCTGCTACGTAGATGCATATGTGAGCATGAGATGCACGATGTGCTCTTAGAGGCGCACAACGGTATTGCAGGAGGACACTTTAGCGGGGATACTACAGCACGAAAGGTGTTGCAATCCCAGCTATGGTGGCCCACACTCTTTCGCGATGCCTCACAATTTGTCAAACATTGCGACGAGTGCCAAACGGACAAGGGTCCCGATCCGTAAAGATCAGATGGAGTTAACCCCGGTCATCGCTCGCCAACCTTTCGAAAAATGGGGAATTGACTTCATAGGATCCATCAGCCCCGCGGCACAATATTCACAGGCTAGATACATCGTGGTGGCCACGGACTACCTCACCAAATGGGTGGAGGCGAGGGCCACATGGAAAAACGACGCTAGGACAACTGCCAAGTTTTTATGGGAGCAAGTAATCTCGCGTTTTGGTTGCCCCATCGAATTGGTTAGCGACCAGGGAACGTACTTCATCAACGAAGTGATAGCCCATCTCCTATCCACCTTCCTCATCATCCATTGCAAATCCTCACCATACTACCCTCAGGCTAATGGCCAGGCTGAGTCAACCAACAAAATTCTCATCACTGTCCTGACCAAAGTAGTCTCAGCCTCATGAAGTGACTGGGATAACAAGTTGATGGCAGCCATGTGGGCCTACCGAACAGCTTATAAGACGGCCGTCGGACAAACGCCTTTTAGGCTAACCTATGGGACGGAAGCTATTCTTCCATTAGAATTCTTTGTCCCTAGCCTGCAGATAGCACTCCAAGAACGATGGGAGGGGAGGGACCCATGTGCTTATCTGTGAGAAAGCCAGACTCAAAAGCTAGTTTGACAAACACGTCAAGCAACGAGAGTTTGAGCCGGGAGACCTAGTGCTCCTCTACTTAGTTAAAGGACACAAACAGAAGATGAAATTCAGAGGTCTCGGACCCTTTAAGGTCCGCACAATCAGCCGAACTGGTAATGTCGAGCTGGAAACACTGGATGGTGAGGGAATGGGCTTCTTCAACGGCAGTCGAATCAAAAAGTACTATCTGCCCACTCACCCACTGCATGAACAACCAATGGTGGAAACGCCCGTTAAGATACGAGTAGCCACACTTACGGAAATCGGCGAGAATGAGGAGGAGCCTGTAGAACCCACCTACCTCCGCATCACGGTCACAGCCAAGCAAACGTGCTCCTTCAATGCCCTGATTGACGAGGGGGCAGATTTTAACATTTTGACGCACGAGCATTGGACCCAACTTGGCGCACCAATGCTTCATCCCACAACAGCCAGATTGAACCCATATGGGGCCCAATCCTACCCGATCCTTGGCACATGCAGAGTTGCCGTTTCTATCGAGACTGAAACTATTCCCATGCTATTCTATGTCCTACCCGATGCCAGGAATGCAAGCACAGAGTCATTGCTCTAGCGAACTTTTAAAAAGCAGACCCATTGCAATGTTGGTTATGAGTCACAACACGTCCACATAACAATAGGAAATGTGGCTATTGTCAGGACTTTCAGCAAGCATATCGTAACCCCAGCACCACTCAACGGGCCACCGATAGAAATAGCCGCACCTAGGACTAAGGAAGAGGGCCATGCATATTTACTACACCCAAATCCCCATGCACTGCGGCCCGCCAAACCCAAGGCAAAACCCCAACAGACTCGCTTGCAATGGGTGCCGAAGAAGCCTCGAGACCAGCCTGGAACTAGATGCGCGGGTCCACGGAACACCTACAAACCTAAACCTAGGAGACCAAAACGCCATCATCACAAGCGCCGCGTGATTAAACAAATATGGGTCCCTAAAATCCTCCTGCGTGCACAAGGCTACTATGAGGGGAATGCCTCGCTGTGGATCCCCAAAATCCCAACTGACACGGGCCCTGCTTCTATGTCAACCGCAAGGCCTTGTCCTCTGACACCTCAAGACCACGAATCGCAGAGTCCACCCCAGTCATCCGACTCCTTTGCGAGTCAACCCACGGGTGTCACACACGCCCAATGAGCCAAGCAACGGCCACCACCACAGGAGGCATCACCCAACCAACCCGGCCCGCAACTCAGCAACCCTGCCGACCGCAGTAGCATAGCCCCTAAGATCAAACCCGACTCATCCATTCGACCAACACCCGGGTTGCTGACTCAAACAAGCTCCCAGCTGCTACAGCTCTGTAACGACAGAACCTCCAGCTCCAGCAAACCCCAACCACCCGCCGGCCTTAAGCCTTCATATGAACGGAAGTCATTCCTAACGTTGGCCGCTGACCTCGCCGAGGACACGGGGGATGACGTCGTGGACTGCATCAAACAGCTCGATGCCACCTTTGTTGCACTAGCCCTCAGCTATGACCGCCTAGACTTGGGACTGTTAGAGAAACCCCTTGCAACTGACGTGCGCACTATGCCTTGCTCTTGGGAGACTTTTGAATTCGCGTTTGCACAAGCTTCACGCTCTGCCGTTGAGCTACTCACTCGCAAGGTCTCCAAAGATCAAGCCATTAAGCAACGCCTCATCCCATCATTTGACCCGCGCACGACGTCTGGCCTCACTAGCCAAGAAACAACAAGGTTGTCCCACTTGGCGGACACCGAATCACCCTTCTTGAAGCAGTGGTACGCTCTTCGATTAAAATGGGCAGTTGAGGGATGCCGCATAATGACCAACGCCGAACAACGCCGAGCCATCAAGACGGCCGAGTATGATCCCACATACGTCGCGCCCACCTCGTATCGAGTGTTAACCACTCTTCGAGGTCGATCATATCTTAGGGCACCCCTATCTCGATCACATCCTGACAGAAGAAGAGCTCCACATCGCAAGTCGGGTCAATTCCGGTGATTTCCTCACCGATGTCCTCACATACATCACCCACGTAGGCATCCGACCCTGTGACCTGGACTACTCTGCACACTTCGAATATAACCCCAACTTCTACGATTGGCTCCTCCACAAAACAACATGAACGCCTTGGACCCACAACCTCCAATCCTGGGACGGATTTTTCTTTTCCACAAGGGGGATGGGGCAGTAAACGGAGTTAAAACTAAAAAGCAGACTAAGCATGAAAGTTAAAACTAAAAAGTGAACCAAGCATGAAAAGGCTCCAAATTAAAATGCCATGCAAAAATAGGTGATAGAAGTTTGAAAGGAAAAAAAAATCATAGTTATGAATGATAAAATCTGCTATGGTCGTCCTATGAATTGGTTGCCAAAAATACTAAAATGTGAATTGACTGAATGTACAGGTGGCGACCATGGCAGGCCAAGACAAAGCTGGCAAACTCCCTTTCTCGGAGGAAGAACAGGTGCGGTACGGCCTCACGGTGGAAACCAGAGCATTCAATCAGCTGAAGTTCCGCCACATATTCAACTTGGAAGACGTGGTTATTGAGGAACCAGCGGTACGATGGATCATAGAGCAATGCCACTTACAACGGTGTCTGGACGTAGTGGGCCAGAGGATAAACTATACCATGTGCGCCGAGTTCCTATGCACCTTCAACAAAAACAGGGGCACCGTCACAATGTGGGACGCGGAAGCCTCCAGACAAGTGCAGGTTGAACTGACCCTTGAACTAATAGAAAGGGCACTGGGGCTTCCGAACAAGGTGTAGAAGAAACCAAAAAGGGACGTCTACGCCATGTTGGGAATGGACAAAGTGAAAGTCCACACCAACGACGGAGTCAACTTGGCAGACATCCCTGATCCAGAGATTCAACTGCAGGCAAAAATGATGCATATCCTATTTTCGAGTCAACGGTACAATAGCATCATGTCCAGGATCAATGTGCCTTTACTCGAAAGCATCGCGGCTCAAGCACTGGATGAGGTGAACCTCAACGGGTTCGTGAGAAGGACAATTGAGGCCTCAACAAAGGCCCTGGCAACAGGAGGAAGGGCCGTAGCAGGAGCTCGATCAACCCGTAAGGCTTCATCCTCCAAGGCCTCCACCATAGGTTTTGGAGGTGCCCTCATTGCGATCATCCACGAGGCAATAGGGCAGGGACGAGCGGGAGAGGACAAACTGGGAGATGGTGGAAAAGGTGGCGAATCGCCGTCACAGTCCCAGCCCCAGGTGGAAGAGCAGTTGGATGAAACAGAAATGGACACCGACGAGGAGGGAGAACGCCAGGCTGCACCAGAAAGGAAAGCGGAGCAATGGACCAAAGCCCTGCACGGAAATCGAGAGGAGGAGCAAAGGAGAAAAGAGAAGGAGGAGCTCAAATGGGCCCGAAGAGAGTCGGTAAGAGAAGAGGAGGAAAGAAGAAAGAGGGCTGAGGAGGAGTTGAGGAGGAGGGAAGAAGAAGAATTGGAGCTGGCGACGCGTTGCTCCATCGAGGAACAGTGGAGGAAAGACGTGGAAGGAGCGAGCAGACCATACCAACCTGAAGCACCCGGCCCAAGCACTGGTACGCCGGAACCTGTGCCGCTGCCTCCTACAAAAGGGAAAGGAAAAGACCCAGTCAGACCCGTCTCCCCCCTCCTCGTACCACCCATGCAAGCCACTCCCCTCAAGGTGACACCCCCTACCACAGCCGCCCTGGGGCACACCCCAAAGATCGATGAAAGCAACGTGGTCACCTGGTTGCAATTCTTGGTGGAAAGAGAGTTGGCAAGGGAAGCAGCCGGGGCCACCCTAGTCTCAGGTGCCAAAAGGGCAGCGACGGCCGAGCTGGAGCCAGGGCCAGAAGTGAAAAGACAAAAAGTGGAGGAGATTGCCACCACTATGATCATGTCCCACTCCCCACCTCCAACAGGCCACTATGATGACTACGTAAAGGAGTTGCTCGTGCAGTTGCAAACGGCCAGGCAAGAAAGGAGGATGGCGGTGGAGGAGCTGGCAGCGGAGCGCGAATCACAAGCCGCCCTCCAACTGGACAGAGTGAGGCAAATAATAGAATATCAAAAGGAAATCACTGTGCTTAGGGAGGAGGCCAGCACCAAGGAGGCGGAGGAGCTGAAAGCCCTGAAGGAGCGCGATGCTACCTGGGAGGGACGAAGGAAAATCCTAATGGAGCGTCTCACTAGGGAGAGGGAGACAAATGCCCAACTTCAGCGCAAGAATGACTAGTTATCTGCAGCCAACTTGGAGGCGCAGAGTCAGCTTGAGAAAATTAGACAAGAGGTTGCAGAGTTGGATCAGTTAAGGGCAGAACAGGTGCGCAGGTTGCAGGCGACGCGGGACCAACTCAACGAGCAGATCGCAGAGGAGCACCGAGAGTAGTCCCGCTTGCGCCATGAGCTTGAAGCCCAGCAACAACAATTTATGGCGATGACCCTCCAACAGGGGGAAAGCCTGGAAGACATGGAGAGGCGGGCAAAGGAATGGTCCAATCATAATGAGCAGAGAGTGCGGGACCTAGCATGCCGGCTGGCCAAGGCTGAGCGAGACAGAGTGATGGCTGAAAACCAGGCAGAGGCAGCCCAACTCGCTATGATAGCTCAGCAGCGCACTTTTATCAACACAATGATCCACACCACCCACTCAGAAACAGATGAGGCCAATGATTAGTTGCAGAGAAAGCTAACCATTGTGCGCAGGGCCCTCACGGCAGGCCTGCACGTACCACTACAGCTAGGAGGCCCGCCGTAGAGCCTAGAAGAACAAAGAAAATATCTGGCACAAGTAGGACTGACAACACAAGAGATGGATGACCTGGGGTTCACTGAGGAGAAAATACAGGAGGAGGAGCAAGCGGAAGGGGGTGAGCCAGAGATTGACCTAGGGCCTCAAGGAGAGGAATATGTCCAGCCACCCCCTCAACCCCAACAAACCGAAGTGCCACCCCATGACACATCTGCCGAGCGAAAAGTGGCCCACACCACCTGAAGGAAGGAAATGGTGGAGAAGGCAAGGAGAAAATTGAAGGCCAGACCTGCCCCGAAATAGCCTGCCCCTTTCCCGCTACGCACCCAAGACTCCCCCGCTGAGTACCGCGCTAAAATGATTATTTGGGAGCAGCAGGAGTATAGCTGAGACCCCTTCGACCTACACTTCGAGTTTCCCACCACCTTGAATAGGGTGCTGCCAATTCAGTTGGTGGAGGATGTCATCGCCATGGGGGCCTGGCTCAAGGCTAAATGGTTAGAAGAGCGTGAGGCCCACCCAACTACTTGGGGGGCCGAGGACCGCGAGTTTTGGCAAGACAAAGTCCTCCAAGTACCTCGCACAATGGAAGGCTATAATTGCCAACCCACCTGGAGGCGGCGCATTTTTGACGTCAACCTAGAGGCATGGATGGCGTTTTGCAACACCCTCCCTTCGGAAAGGAACGACCCCACCTTTATGCCATATCCTCGAAGGGTAGGAGTGGATTTTAACCCGTCCATCCACGGCAGGTTTGACTTTCCCGTCATTTATAATGCCAATACCACTTCCCATAGGAACGCTCTTCTCTTCACCCTTCCCGACTTGTACAGCTCTATAGATAAATTCCTTAACGAATTCACCTCTTGCCCTGACCCAGCATTCATCACCACCTGTAACTACCTTAGGTTAATTAGAATCCTAGTACACCAGGAACCTGCACCCCAAGAGCGCCACCTTCCACCCCTCTATTTTGATCCCAATGCCATAGACAGCACCACCATGACCCGTCTCATGATGCAAGCTGCTCTTTTGCCATCCTTCTATGGTGCACTGCTGGAAGACATGAATGACAGCAAATTCACACAGTGCAGCCACCCCTTTCTCTCCACTACCACCCTCAAAACCCGCCTCCACACTAAGGGCTACTTGCTAAGCCGAAAATTCCTTAACAAGGCTCCCCGCCCTCCGCCCACCCTTACCCACCATTCGGATGATGAGGAGTAGAACTCCCGTTATCCCTTGTACCGCTGCCTCCATGTACCCACCTCAAAAAAAAAAAAAAGAACAAGAAAGAAAGCAAGCTTCGACGACAATGGCACACCCCTAACGATGTCTCCAAGCAGGAGTCAAAGGTGTACTTCATCTCCTCATTACCACATTTCTGCTCTACACGGCCCCACGCCGCCCAGTCGTCTAGCTAAGTAATATCTAAGTATGCACACTCACTGCACTCACATAATACCTACACAGACCTAATTCACAGTTTGGGTCCTCAAGTGCGGGACAACACTCTCAGCTTGCTTAGAGTTCGTTGCTTAGAGTTCGACCTGTCTCCCAAACTTTTTTTAAAAAAAAAAAGAGTCTTGTGCACAATACAGAGACTAGAACTACCCCTAGGGAGAGACCACCTGACAGGTTTTCAATTGCAGGTGTTGACGACCACAGCACAAGTGGCATTCGTTCTTCATCAACGTCCAATGCTAATTGCCCACCCAGCATCCGACAAGCCGGAAAAATCGTCCTACCCAGCATCCCCAACCAACCCCCACGAAACCGGTCACCAGTGCAGGCCCCAAGCCCCCTGTCCCCCGAAGTCTTCAGTGCATGCTACCGCTTGCTCCCTACGCCAATGAGTGCCATGGGACTGGCACTCGTCTAGGAGGGGGGTAATGTTAACCCCAACACGAAGAGAGCGAAAGAAAGTGGAAAAGACGTAGGGCAAAGGCGGAAAAAAGGTAACCCGACGGAAGAAAAAAAAGGAGAAAAGGCCAAAAGCGCAAGGACAACCTTTAAAGGCCAAGGCAAACACGAAAAGGGAAAGGCGCATAAAAAGCGCACCCTAAAATCTTGTAAAAGAGTGCCGGGCTCTCACCCGTGCGATTTGTAAATGTAGAAGGGTAGTGAAAAGGAAACAAGGAAGATAAAAGGACAATGGAAAACAGGGCCTAGGCTATGACCGGCCATGTAAAAAAGGGAAAAAGGGGATGACCACCCAAAAGGGAAGTAGGGTTTTGTATATAAAGTTGAAAAGTGAATGAAGAGCTCATTCTTTGGTGTGGCAAAACTAGTCTTCTTCTTCCTATCTTCTTCTCTCCTTCTTACTTGTGTATGCTCTTGAGAGAGGGAGTGTGAGAGTGTGAGGGAGTGAGTGTGTGTGAGAGTGAGGAATCAAGAGGGTGAAGCTCTTCACCATCTCCTCTCCCCTTCTCCTCTTCTCTTCTCTTCTCTTCTCTTGCACGTGCGGCTATGGAGGATGGAGCTTGGAGATGGAGGAGGCTTGAGGATGCTTGAGCTAGCATCGAGAATCGTGGAGCTACCGGAGTGTGAGAGAGAGGAGGGTACTCGATTGAGCATTAAGGTAAGTTCACTGCATTTGTAGGATCGACGGCGCGTCGGCTAGGTGAGAGATAGCCATGAGAGCTCGCTTGGAACGCTTGAAACAATAAGCGGTCCGTGGGTCTTGGCAGTTGAGCGAAAGCTCCCACAGTTGTGAATCCCGTAAGCAATTGTTTTGATACATCCAGTTAAAATTCTGATTGTGCATGCAATGGGATTGCGATGCCTTGAAGCTAGAGGTTGTGCATTCAACTGTTTGTTAATGTGGTTTTGGATGTTAACCCAAGGGGGGAGTGTTTGATAATTTCATGGCCGGGTTTGAGATGACTGATTGCCATGCAAACAAAAGGGATGTTTTCCCTAGAAATTGTTACTTTGCTGTTTGCTTCAGCTATGGTTGATTCCCTAAAGGGATAGTTAAGGAAGGATGGCGCTAGCTACCCCTCGCGAGCCGCCAAACCCTAACCAAGGGGGTTATGAATCTGTGACGGGAATGTGGACCGAACCCGCCGCGAGAGGTCTCTCTGTGGAAATCACTTGGCGTAGGAGGATGCTTGGGTGCCAGTGGGGGCTTTGGCTATAAATCCCAATGCCTCCGGGACCTACACAAGTGTTCTACGTGACTTGAGATCAGATCTCGAGGCCTTGATACTAGTTACAAGGCAGAATCTTGGAAGGATAAACCTTCGGGTTTTATTGCCAGAAGACGGAAGGATTTTTCTACGGAGGCTAAAAGGAGCATTTAATTCTCCTGTATGGGCAGGAGACACACATTAATCCGAAGATAAGTTAAGTGTTTGATCTTGTTTTAACCTGTCTTCGTGTCTGTGGCCTAAATTATGTAAAGGAACCTATGACTAATGGGTTAATTAAGGAAGTTACTTTTATGTGTCAAGTATAACGTGGTAGGTAATTAGATAACTAAAACAACCCTCGAGGGAAGTGTGGTGGATGGACCGATGGATCTATCCTACGGAAGGGTGGTCTCGGTTAGCCGAGAGCTTTTCTCAAAGGAAATGTTAACGAGAAAATGTCAGGAAAAGTCAGACGACCGGATAAGTTTCGTTGTGTGGGGCAGACTCGAGAGACCCTAGTTGGCTAACCCCGTGTCATTTCTTGGGAGTGCCAGGCGGCGTCTTCTAGATATATCTCTCGATAGACTGCTAAGATGTGTCCCGCAATTTGAGAAGTGGGCACGTTACAGAGATGGAGGCCAAAACGTTTTCTTGCTGATTTTTCTTCTTCTTCCATACACTATACAATGTATGCAAAGTATAGATAAGATACAACATAAAGGAAAGTGGCCTTCTAAGTCAAATAGTGCATAACCGACTACACTAATCGACTGGCGCTATATCTTTGCTAGCTGTAGGTAGGTGTAACAAACTAAATATAATAAGTGATAAGTTGGTGGCCATGGGAGTGCCGTAATGACCACTAATGTGCTAAGTGTAGACGTGTGGACCCATCTAGCCAGGCGGTCCATCATCAATGTCCGCACGTGTTGAGCTTGCCATCTCAACACTCCCCCTCAAGCTCAATTCTATCTCTGCAACTCCAAGTAAGCTTCGGAACTTTTGAAGCTTCTCTGCACCCAATGCCTTTGTGAAAATGTCAACTATCTGATTGTATGTGCTGACATATACCAAGTCAATCTCTCCTGCAAGTACCTTATCTCTCACAAAGTGGTAGTGCACCTCAATGTGTTTTGTCCTAGCATAGAACACTGGATTTCCAGCTAGCTGTATGCTACTCATGTTGTCACAATGAATGACAATTGGACCATCCCCCGGCACATCCAAATCACCTAATAATTTTTGTAGCCATACCACCTCACATGTTGCCATAGCAGCACCTCTATACTCAGCCTCTGTACTCGATAAAGCAACTGTAGGTTGCTTTTTGTTGCTCCATGTAGCTGCTACACTACCAAGAGAAAACATGAATCCACTTGTAGATCTTCTATCTGACATGCTACTAGCCCTGTCTGCATTTGTGTATCCAAAGACTTGTACATCCTTACCTGCCTCATAAAAAAGTCCATAATGTAAAGTGGACTTCACATACCTCAATATACATCTAACTGCATCCAACTGAGGCTTTCTAGGTATCTGCATAAATTGACTGACAAGGCCAACAACATATCTCAAGTCTGGCCTTGTCATAGTCATGTAAATCAAACTCCCTACTATCCTCCTGAACATAGTAGAGTCTTCTATCTCATCCCCAACGTTAGCACTCAACTTCACATTTTGCCTCAATGGTACTGAAAGAGGCTTACATGTTGTCATACCATACTTGGATAACATATCCAAGCCATATTGCCTTTGAGATAGCTACATAACATCATCACATCTGATCACCTCAAAACCAAGAAAGTATCTCAGCTCACCCAAATCTTTCATCTCAAACTTGTTCTTCAAGGTCCTACCTTTAGCAATTCCATTGTCACTATCACCTGTAATAATCAAGTCATCCACATAGATGACTATGATGACCAAACTTGCATCTCCCTATAGCAACGTTTCTATGGCATCATCAATAACAACGCTTTTTGTGACGACGGGGGCAAATTTTGTTGTTTGTATTTTCGTCGCTTTAAACGTCGGTATAAGGTCTATATCTTGTAGTGTGAATTGACATACCATACATCATCATGTGTCCCCTTTCGTGTAACTGCATTCATCATATGTTGCATAACAAATAGACACTCATTTTTGTCTTCATTCTGTCATGAAGACGATAATGCATAGTTTCCTTGCTATAATTTACCATTGCGAACATCATCCTTCTTTGCATTGTTGGGGGTAAAGGCGCCTCCGCCGTGCCGCCCCGTGTATTACTACACTGACAGTACCCACCACTGCACACTGCAGGTGGCGGGCGCCCGTCATGTCACTTTATTCTTTATTCTTTTAGTGATACTTTGAATAAAGGAATGCCCGATCACACATTGTGACCGTTGGAGTTCCCATTTCTTGTCTCTCTCTTTCTTGCTCTTGCTCTCTCGCCATAGCTCGCGTGCAAGCTTCGATCCTTCTCACCTTTCAACTGGTATCAGAGCTTGGCATTCTCTTGCTGGAGATCGACTCGGTGCTTCCCGACCTTCGCATTGACTCGCTTCACGCATTGGGTCTCCATCCCGGCAGCCATAGCCGACCTCTCGAGCTCCCGACTCTCCCCGGCTTCCCGAGCTCCATCCCGGCCTTCTTGAGCTTCATCAGGGCCTTGCCCTTGAGGTATTTCTTCAGCATTTGCAGGCATTTGAGTGTATTGTTAGTTTGAAACAGGGCAGGAACAAAGGGCAGCCACTGTTCTTGAGCTCCATAGCTCATATCTTCCCTCCCCTTTGCATTGGGCCTTCATGGCTTGGTATGTGCCTACCTTGGGCCATCATTGAGACCCCCCACACTCAACATTCAGCCACGTTGATTAGCAGCTATTTTCCAGCAACTCACGTTGATTTTAGCGCACCTATTGAGCCCTCCCCTCCTCACGTGTTGAAGCTGCAGCCACTTGATCTTCATCAAGCCCTTGCGTGTGGCCTATTGGGGCTTATTTTGGAGCCCCCCAACCATCATAACTCCACGTGATTGGCAACAACACTCCAGGCCTCAACGCACTGAATATGGTGCCCATTTTTAGACTTTGACCTCCACATTTTACAGCTGAATTCTTTGTTGCTCATGGAGCACTCATCATTGGCCTATTTGGAGGGCATTTGAGCCATTTTTTGGATGTCATTTTGATGCTTTGGCTTGACATTGAGATTGGGAGCTGATCATTCTCAGTTTTGAAACTGTCATTCACTGCATAACAGTGCTGGAAATAGGGCAGCACCCCTGACACTGACATTTGTTGCTTATGCCTCATTCCATTGGAGCTATTTGATGCGCGTATGCGGTCTACTTCCTACCCGGATGTATTGGGGATGTATGCATTTGGTTTGACCATGATTTTGGCTTGAATTGGGGGACTGAAATCTATTGTTTAGAACAGTAAATACATGCTGGAATAACAGTGGGCTGAAGGTACTTTACATGCTTTGGCACTTACCTACCGATACCGGATGTATGCTTTGAGCTTTGGCATGATGTCTCTGACATTTGGGGACGACTTGGAGCATATGTATGAGATTATGGGATGCTTTTGAGCTTCGCATTAGCTCCGTCTTCACTGGCATTTGGACCGACTTGGCATGCTCGTGGACCGCCTATGCCTCATGTCTCTGCTTGACAGTTAGGCTTTTGCATTACATGCTTTGGTTCGTGACATATGCTATTTGGTTCGTGTATGCCATACCGACATTTGGAGCTTGGATTTGGATGTATTTGAGCATTCCCGGCTTACTTGATCACTGATCTTGGTTGCTATTTGGATGTCATTGAGTTGACCGAGAGCTTATTTGGGCTTATGTATTGCTTCATGGTTAATACGACCGGTGCTTCATGTATGTCATGCTCTCTTGGATGCGCTTGATGCATTGACAGGGTCACTTATCACTGGTGCTTTCTCTTGGGTTGTTTGAGCTTCTGAGCTCACTTTGTACGCCTTTTGTGCCAGTGGGAGCATTTTACATGCTTGCTTGACCTTTGACAGTTGCATGCTATTGGAGCACTTACATGTATTTGGAGCAGTTTATGTCTTGAGCAGCTACATACGCATTGAGACTTTGGGATCATACTCCGATCTTTATGGATATGTATTGATGTACTCTTGGTTCACATGATGCTTATGAGTTGAGTCTCATATTTGGATCTTTCTCTTTGAGCAGACACCTATTTGTGTCAGGTTTTGGCAGTTACAGGAACACTTTGCCTAGAGTGTCTGGGGGTGTGCCTTTCACTGGCAGATGTTATTTTGACATGCTTCGGTGTTGAGCTCATGTTCTTTTCACTGTCATTGGCCTTGCTTATGTCCATTTCATGTCGGCTTTGGACCTAGCATTGTTTAGTTGACATTAGATCCAGTTTTGGGACAATTTGCTCTCATTATTGCAATTCTGAAATTTATTACAGCAAGCATTTATTGGTGGACTGAGCAGTATTTTTTATGCTGAAATATCCTGATTTGGTGTACCGCACCTAGTACTAAGTGGGTAGCATCTTTTGGCGCACTTTTCTCGCCATTTGGAGCTCATTTCAGTGGATTTTGGGCATTTTCTGCAGTAAAACAACCAGCAGTTTTACATTGTCTGTTCATTTTCAGCCTGCATTATGGCGTCCTCTTCGACTGATAATGCCATATTTAACATCACAAAGTTGGATGGTACCAACTACTCTTATTGGAAGAGTCAAATTTGGCAGGTCTTGGTGCAGAAATCTCAGATTAAGCCACTTCGGTTGAGTGGGGAGCAGCCTGAAACTATGGACAATGACGACTGGCTTGAACTTGATGAGCTATGCAAGTCCACGATGTATTGTCTCTCACTGAACAGGTACATTATAATGTATTTGAGGAAGCACAGAGTGCATGGGATCTATGCAATAAGATCAAGAATCTTTATGATAAGAAAAGTCCAGCGAGTCAGATGTACTAGTTGAAGCAACTGATGGATCTGCGCATGAAGGATAATGCGACTATGTCTGCTCACTTGAGCCAGTTCCATGCTATACTGAAGAACCTGACTTCGTAGGATATCACCTTTGGAGAAGAAGTAACTCCACTTTTCTTGCTTGGGACTCTGAATGAGTCATGGGATGTATTCTGCACTGCCCTATGTGCCTCTAGTGCTACTCTGAAACTGAATGATGTTGAGAGTGCCCTTCTACAGGAAGAGGTTAATCGCAAAAAATTGGATGCCTCTCGTGTTTCACATGCTTTGACAGTTAGAGGCAGGAATGACAGGAATGATCGTGGTAATAACCGTGGCTGTGACTCACAGAAGGGTCGGTCTAAATCTCGTGGAAAGTCGCGTAGTAAGTCGCATGGGCGCAACGCTAATGTCACTTGTCATCATTGTGGGAAAAAGGGCCATATCAGACCACAGTGTCATGAGTTGCGCAATGAGAAGCGCAAGGATAAGGGCAAAGAGAAAGTGCAGGAGAAGTCCTCTGATCGCAGCATAGTACCTGTGACGTCCAGCGTCAAGATTGAAGAAATTAATGTCATGCAGACCGAGGATTCCGATGGTAGTGATGATTCATACTTGCAGCTAGTTCTTCTGATGCTTCACACTTGACTGAGACACCTAGTATGTATGCACAGTGCTGGTTATTGGATTCAGGTGCGTCCTTCCATGTGACGCCTTACCGTGAGTGGTTCCACTCTTACCGTACTGTATCTGGATTAGTCAGACTTGGAGATGACATGTCTCTTGATATTGTGGACATAGGTGATATTCAGTTGCAGTTTTCCACTGGCAGTTCATTTTTGCTTAGGGATGTACGTCATGTACCTGCACTTATGCGCAGTCTTATGTCTGCAGGACAGTTGGATGATGCAGGGTTTCATGTCTGTTTTGGGGATTTTGCCTGGAAGATTACCAAAGGCAGACTTGTGCTTGCTAGAGGTGCCAAGGCTGGCAGCCTCTATCCTCTTGTTGTATCTGGGTCTTCTGTAGACCATGTTTTGGTAGTGGGCTCTATCCCACATGTATCACTTTGGCATGCCCGTTTGGGGCATATGTCTTTGAAAGGAATGAAAATGTTATCTGGTTTGCAGTATCTTCCGCCTTTGGACTATGCACGTTTTGACTCGTGTGATCATTGTCTTTATGGTAAGCAGAATAGGTCTACGCATAAGAAATCGGATAGGCCACACATGAGTGAGCCCTTGGCATTGGTGTATTCCGATGTTTGTGGGCCTATGCCTTGCATGTCTATGGGTGGCGCGAAGTACTTCATTACCTTCATTGATGATTTTTCTGGGAAAGTGTGGGCTTATCCCATAAAGCAGAAGTCCGATGTCTTGGCAGTTTTTCAGAGATGGCTTGCTCTTGTTGAGAACCAGACTGGGTATAGGCTGAAATGCCTTAGGACAGATAATGGGGGAGAATATGTCTCGCATGCTTTTGAGCAGTTTTGTGATGACAGGGGTATTAAGCGTCAGTTGACCGCCCCTTACACCCCACCCCAAAATGGTTTGGCTGAGCGCATGAACAGGACTATTCAGGAGCGTGTGCGCTCTATGCTTAGCCATGCAGGCCCACCCCAGAGTTTTTGGGCTGAGGCAGCTAGTACGGCAGTGCATGTCATAAACCGATCGCCTTCTAGTGGGTTGGCATTCTGCCATGTGTCCAAGGACAAGAGGAGTAAATTGGATCCAAAGAGCATTAAATGCATATTCCTTGGCTATGGTGAGTCAGGAGAGATGGGCTATCGCCTATGGGATCCGCAGGCGTGGAAAATAGTACGTAGCCATGATGTCGTCTTCCATGAAGACAAGATCCATAGGCAGCCTGAGAAGGTGGTTGAGATCCACAGAGTGATCTTTTAGGAGGAGCCTAGAGCTCCAGCACAGCCAGTAGTACAGCCTGCAGTAGTTCCTCCATAGGGCCAGGGTGTTGGACAAGCAGATAGACAGGCAGCAGAGCCTGTGGTGAGACGGTCTGCTAGAGACAGACATCCACCCGACAGATTTCAGCCCTCTATGCATTATGTTTTGGTTACAGATGCAGGAGAGCCTTTCACTTATGATGAGGCTACGCACAGGGGTGACAGTCACTCCTGGGAAAGGGCTATGCAGTCTGAGATAGACTCCCTGCATAAGAATGAGACTTGGGATTTGGTTGCCTTGCCTAAGGGCAAGAAGGCTTTGCCATGCAAGTGGGTGTACAAGCTGAAAAGTACCCATGGACACCCCAAGCCGGCATACAAGGCTAGATTGGTAGCAAAGGGTTTTAAGCAGGAACATGGTGTGGACTTTGATGAGGTCTTCTCTCCTGTGGTTAAGATGACCACCCTGCGCTTAGTCTTGGCTTTGGTTGCACAACTTGACTTAGATCTATATCAGATGGATATCAAGACGGCTTTTCTACATGGGGACTTGCATGATGAGATCTATATGGATCAGCCTAAGGGCTTTGCAGAACCTGGCAGGGAGCACCTAGTGTGCAAGTTGAAGAAGATCTTGTATGGCTTGAAGCAGGCACCTGGGAATGGTATCATAAGTTTGATGCCTTTATGCAGTCACAGGGCTACATCAGGAGTGCTATGGATCCGTGTCTTTATACGAAGAAAGCCCGTGATGGCAGTTTGCTTATCTTGATACTCTATGTTGATGATATGCTGATAGCAGGGAAAGCTCATGATGAGCTAGATGCTCTTAAATCTCAGCTGAAGAAGAGCTTTGAGATGAAGGATTTGGGACAGGCCTCACATATACTTGGGATGCGCATTAAGTGCGATAGGCATCAGGGGCTTTTGTATCTCTCACAGCGGGAGTACATTCATAAAGTCCTTGAGCGCTTCCGCATGCAGGACGTAAAGCCTATTGGCTGTCCATTACCTTCTTATGTGAAGGTATCACAGGCCGATTGTTCGCAGACAGATGAGCAGAGGGCCGAGATGGCCAAGATCCCTTATGCTTCAGCCGTGGGCAGTTTGATGTATGCCATGATAGCCACTCGTCCAGATATTGCGCATGCAGTTGGTGTTGTGGCACGCTATATGGCTACACCTGGCAGCAAACATTGGGATGCCGTGAAGGGTATCATGAGGTACCTGAAGGGCACAGAAGATATGTGTATTTGCTATGGCAGCCAGGATACAGGGGTCATGGGGTACATTGACTCCGATTATGCAGGACATGCAGATAGTAGGAAGTCCACTTCTGGCTATGTATTCACCTATGCTGGAGGGGCTGTCTCTTGGATGTCCAGGGTTCAGAAGTGTATGGCTTTGTCTACCACTGAGGCCGAGTATGTTGCAGCCACTGAGGCTTGCAAGGAGGCCATATGGTTAGGCCGTCTAGTTGCTGACCTTGGGATTGATGCTACACCTACACTGCATTCGGATTCTATGAGTGCCATTCAGTTGGCTAAGAATCCAGTCTTCCATGCGAAGACGAAACACATTGAGGTGAGGTATCACTTCATACGTGGTGTCATGGAGGACAGGTCTGTTGACCTTGTCAAGATCTCCACTGACGAGAACCCTACAGATCTGCTCACGAAGAGCCTCACTACTGAGCGCTTTGCCTTCCTCAAGAGGTTGATGGGCGTTGGATGAGATGTCGCCTTTCCTCATCCCTTGTACCTATGTACATTTGTACTGCCTTTTTCTTTTTTCTTTTCTCTCTCACTAGGGCAGATTCGCCTTTAAGTGGGAGGTTGTTGGGGGTAAAGGCGCCTCCGCTGTGCCGCCCCGTGTATTACTACACTGACAGTACCCGCCACTGCACACTGCAGGTGGCGGGCGCCCGTCACGTCACTTTATTCTTTATTCTTTTAGTGACAGTTTGAATAAAGGAAGGCCCGGTCACACATTGTGACCGTTGGAGTTCCCATTTCTTATCTCTCTCTTTCTTGCTCTTGCTCTCCCGCCATAGCTCGCGTGCAAGCTTCGATCCTTCTCACCTTTCATGCATAGCAATGGACGACAGGAGCCACTGCTGAAAGACAGCTTATTCTTCTTAACCCATGTCTTATAAAGATCCTGCATATAAAAAGATCCATTTACCAGACCAAATGGTACCATCGCCATTCTGTCCCATAGCATGAGCTCATCTGCTTTTGATGCTTCTGGAACTTCTTCTTCAAATGTATCCTCTGTAGGTGGGATAGATTCTTTTGGCTCACTTTCATAACCTTCTTCGTCCATATCATATCCATCCTCTTCTGTCTCTGTCTCTACTTCTGCTTCTGCTTCTGTCTCTGCCTCTGTTTTCACTTTTGTTTCTGTCTCTGTAGGGGCTCTGTAACAGAAGAACAGATCCTCTATTTCCTCTTCTACCTCTGTCTCTGTCTCTGCTATGGCCATGTAACAGGGAGAGCAGTACATCCATGCTTCTATCTCACTGTCAGAAGTGATTTCAGAAGTCATTCCTGGTTCAGGCAGGAAGTATTCACCCATTGATAATGGCTTTGCATCTTTTGGAAGTCGGCTTACAGTATCCACTGTTAAGGAATGTGCCACTGTTTTCTTGGGAAGTATCTGTTTGACAGCATCTTCGTCTGCTGATGTTCCATCTGTAGCCTCATTAGGGGAGTCAGAAGATAATTCCAAGGAGGTGGATCCATGTCCTTTTTGAGAACCATATAGTTGCAGCACCACTTTCTTGGGTCCTCTGCCCAAGGTCAAGGTTCCTTTGAACCAATCCGTCCTTGCTCTGGCTTCAAAAAGCCATGGTCTGCCCAGTAACAGAGGATAGGATGTACCATAAGAATTTGGCTTCACCACCAAATAGGTTAGCCAATAATCTTTTCCAGCCACTGTAGTCTTCACATATGGGAGAATGCCCAAAGGCTTGATTCTACTCTGATCCGCCAGTCTGATGAGCCATTGGGTGGGTTGCACACCTTGTAGGCCTAGATCCTTCATTGTCACATCCGTCATAATGTTCACTGATGAACCTCCATCAATCAGTGCATTTGCAATAAAGCAACCTTCTATCCATACGCCAGTCTCTGGAGTACCCGGATCTAGGAAAGCATTAGCCACATCCACTTCTTTTACAGGCTCTGGAGCCTTGTTGGACTTTGTTGCTGTTGAGGGAGCAATCCTTAAACCACGTCTTCTTGTTAGTATACTTTTGAATCTTTTCCAGCAACTGGGAGACAACATTAATAATTGTCGGAATGTAAGGTTTGGTTTAAAGGTATCTAGATCTCTGACCAGATCATATTCCTTAATAGGATCCACTGGCTTCTCTAATCGGTTAGGGAATGGGGCAACACCCATTTTCATTTTCCCTCTTTCTTCCAACAGAGGAATTACAGGAACTTCTTCTGCCACTTGTGGCACTTCCTCCTCTTCTGTATCCTGGACCTCTGGTCTTGTCTCTGTAACTGGCTCTGTAACTCTCTGTGGCACTGTAGTGCTCTGTACGGCACTGTTAGGCTCTGTTCTGTTCTGTTCTTCTGGTGGAATATTGAACTTCACTGTTCTGGCAGGAGGGTTATCTTCTTTCTGGATAGGTGGTTCTTTCTGCTTTGCACGCGTGATGGCAGCAACTTCCAATTCCACCAAATTGGAGGTAGGCTCTTGGGCCTTGGCCGGACTATCAGTAGCACTGTTTTTCATTGGGGCTGGGCTTGGACAGTCTTTTGCAGTGTGGCCTTCTCCTTTGCATCGACTGCATAAGGACTTGTAATCCACTGACCTTCGAGGATTTGGACAATTTGGTGAGATGTGTCCCTTTTCTCCGCATCTGTAACATTCCACTTCTAATCTCTGACCACCGCCAGACTGTCTTCCTCTGTAACTTTGAGAGGGAAATCTTCTGGGTCCGAAATTAGGACCAAACTCTCTAGGCTTGGGTCCAATATCCTGTGTTCTCATTTTGGATTCCAGCAAGTTGAATCTTGCGTCTTCTTCCTTCCTTCTCCTATCATGCATCTCCTTCAGAGAGCAAATGACCTCTGTATGGTTCTTCCGCAAACAGTAGGAACAGAAGGCCCCAGGAATAGTTGGTTTTCGTGTACATTCAGTGGCTAAATGGCCTGCTTGATGACACGTACCACACCAAGTATTTGACCGCATCACATCTCTTCCTGCTCCCGCAACATTGGATATGCTGGCGGTATTCACTTTCAGCGTCTGTAGCTGCTCTGTAATCACATCCATCAACTCCTTTTTGATGTTTGCAACTGAGTTGGATAAGTAATCCTTCAAGCTTTCTCCTCCGGACGTACTGGCAGGAGGGTTTTGAGGAGTCTCTGTGATCACTGCATAAACGGGTTGGGCTGGTACAGAGGAGTCTCTGTTCTGGTTCTGATTCAGAGGACCTGTTTGAACTGTTGGCTGTTGGCTCCAGTTGGTAGGATTCCACTGTTGCTGTTGATTTGGCATTGAGGAAATTGGTTGGGACCATTGTTGTTGTGGTTGAGCCATCATTTGAGGCATGGATTGTGGCCACTGTGGATTTGGTGCACTATACTGTGATACCGGGGGCATCTATTGGTAGAGATAGGGAACAGTCCCTGTAACTGCATTGGGTGGATACATCATTCCTGGCATCAGAGGAGGTAGGACTCCTCTTCCTGTATTCATAGCTAATCTAGCTTCCACTTCATCGTACAGTCTTGCACCTTCTGTTGCAGCTTGCAGGGTGGCTGGTCTTTGCAGCTCCACAAACTTACGCACTTCTGGTTGTAATCCTCTGAGAAACACCCCCTTCTGAATGCCATCATCTAGATTATGGTTAGTCCATCTCTTCAGGATGGATTCCATTCGTGAGATATAAGCTACCACTCTTTTTCCAGAAGACTGACTTAGGTTTATAAATTCCTCTCTCATCCGCTCTTCAAAACCTTCACACCTGAATTTAGTGAGGAAGGCCAACTTTAGGTTGCCTCCAAAAAGAGAGATTTTCATTAAAAAGCATCCATCATACATTGGAAAGGTATCAATGAAGATGATCCCTCTTAAAAGATTGATGTTGTCGGAAACGATCCATAGACAAGGATTCATCTACAAAGGTTTTGGGAGGATTTTGAAAAAATTGGAGACAGCACATCCTTTCCAACAGGATCAGGTATCTGCTAGGCAAACAAAGGGCATGAAAATACAAAATATCCAGCTGTTGGGAATCAATGCTAACATTGACATTCATGCACAACTTTGGAATAGGCTTGGAATCATTATGAGAGTGCCTATGCATATACGCCAGGTACCAAGCAAAGTGAGCAGTTAATCTCACTGAGGGATCTGCAGACTGTGAATACTGCTGAGCAAAATGAACATAGTTCTGATAAGCTTGACTGGAAGCTGTCCATTCTCCTGGAATGACTGGCCAATTGATCTGAGGTCCTGTAAGGCAATCATCCGAACTCCATCCCCTTCTTCTGGAAATCTAATTATCAAACCCATCACAGTCACTAACCAACTGAGGTGGTTGAGATATAGAAGTGTTAGGAGAGGGTAATGGAATAAGGAAGAGTGGATGTAGGGAGGGATAGGAAAAATCATAAAAAGAAGAAAAGGTTAAAGAAGGAGTGGCAGAAATTTGGAGGGAATCACTAAGGAAGGGTGTTAACTGATAAATAGGAAATGTGGAGGGTACATTAATGAATGGAGAAGAACAGGGCAGAGAAGGGGAAAATACCCTATCCTCAATAAAGGAACAGTATGTAAAAATGGGAATTTCAGGGAAAGATGAAGGTTGGAAAAGAAGGGGTAAAATAGTGGTGGAATTAGATTGACAAAGGGAAAGATATATAGCATAGCAGTGAGCCATTTGTTGGTAATAGAGGAGGGTAGGAACAGAAGGTCCCAAGAGAGATCGTCTATGATAGGCATCAAAGAAGGTAGCATCAAATGGATTATGTTTTGAAAGATAGGCTAAGAGATCCATCCTCAGTTGATTAGTACTCTGGGCAGAGGTAGGAGCTGTGTTTTGTCGTTGATTTAGGACCACAGAATCAATCATGGGATGCCACGAATTATCATGACAATCAGCCACTTTGGAGGAATAACTCTAGAACATGTCAGTTATGTGCAACTCCAAATGATTGACATACAAAACAGCATGTAATACCACATCCCCCACATACCATGCCATATCCACCTCATCTGGAATTAACAAGTCTCCTCGTAGATACATGTATGACATCAACATGGTATCTGGCGTGACAGAATCTTCAAAGACCATCCTGACGACCTCTGTCAACAACTCAGCAGACCAAGCCCCACTCCAGCCATCCTCTGGAAGAGGTAAATCCATCGTGGAAAGCTTCATGTAGAAGACCAACTTCTGTAAGTGGTAGTGGACAAAGAAAGAATGGTCTGGGGAGACATATTCCTGAAACTGCTCAAAGGTAGACCATAATAAGTCTATTCCGGACTGCAATCTTTCCACTTTATCTTGGAATAGAGGGCACAAAGTAGCCTGTCTCTGAAGAGTAGCCAAGTCCTGCTGTGAAAGAGAAGGAATCAAGGGAACATTAGGGCTTGGAGGAACAGAGCGTGACTTCGCCAGTTGATCGTGCAACTGCTGGATTTGGGAGGCTTGGTTGGCCACTGTGTCATTAGCCATCTGTAAAGCGGAAAGTTTGTCATCTAAGATAGCTCGGAATTCCTGTGCTTCTCTGGACATCCTCTCCTTCTCCTCTGAAAGGCTAGTAACCTGTGATTGAGCCTCTAGTAACTGGATCTTCAAAGAATAAATCTCATCGCTTTGGGTGGCAACCAATTGGGTTTGCTGTTCCATTTGCTTAAATAAATCTGCTAGGGTATCCTTAGCAGAGGCTAACTCAGATGTTGCCTTATGCAACTGATCCTTAGACTGCATGAGTTCTTCATAAAAAGATGCGTACAGCTGTTGAACACAGGCTGTCACTGACAACTCAATGGATCTTTGAATATCCTTACAGAGAAAAGGAATTGCATCTCCTGAAACGAGACTGTTCAGGGAGGGAACTGATATCTCCAAGGATCCTTCGCGATGTGCTCGGAACAAGTTATTACAAGTGAGATACCCAGGGAGATCACTGCCAGAGGTAGCAGGGATGGGCACTGAAGGAAGTACTGAAGGAGCTTTATCTGCTACCCTCTTCAAGCGTTTGCGCTGGATGACCAGGGGAGGCGGAGAATCATCATCCTCTATGTCAATGGGTTCTGACTCATCTGAAGGTGGAGGAGGAGGTACTGGATCTGATGGAGGAGGTGGAGGCACAGTCTTCTGTAAACCTGAATAGGTCAAGAAGGCAGACAAATATGATCCATATGTGACATTGGTAACATTACCCCTGGTGACTTTAACGAAATGATGATCCATTTTAGTGAGGAGGTAAGTGCTCCAATCAATAGCAACTCCTTTCAACACCATCCTGGAAGCTGTGAAAAGCTCTTTGGACAAATACTGGGATGGCGTTTTGGCAGGCATAAACCTGTCCTGGAGAAACTGACACATCGTCTTCCATACGGGATCAGTGATCATAGAAAAGGAAACTCCTGAAGAGTTTATCACCTTCTTAACATCGAGGATTTCCCTTGGCTACTTTTGCAACAGCTTCAGAATCTCGTCATTAGAGAAAAGCTGACGAGTGGTCACAAAAGGTTCACCTTTGGAGGGTAGAGACAGAGCCTTCCCTAAGCCTCGAGGTGACAAAGTCATAGAAATTCCCTGGACTAGTCCTATCTTCTTGTTGTAAGAGGCTAGAAACTCATCACATAACGACGGATCCTCGGGAAGCAATGGAAAAGAAGTAGCCACAAAAGCAGCAAGTCCCGCCTTCGTGAGAGGCTCAAAAGTAAGTAGGGAAGAGTAATCCCTACTAACTAATGGGACGTATTGGATAGGGGGAGGAGCGTGAGAAGGCGCCATTCAGATGGTTATACACACACCACAAACACAGACAATAAAAAAGAATGCCTACAAAACAACAGACAAAAAACCAAGGATAAGAGAATAACCAAACAAGAAAACGTGACTCGACCAACTAACCCCAAGCAAACCACATCCTAGAAAAAATTCAACATGACCTTGAGACATATGCGACCGAAAACTTCATGCGATGCATCAGACAAACACCCTGAACCCCGTATTAGGCAAGAAAAGAAAAAACTGCATACCGTACCCTTAACCGTAACAAAGACAGTAAACCAAAACAATACCACATCCGACACATATCAAGACTACATCGGTGATAGAACGCTAAGGACTGCGCATACCCATCCCACGAAATGGTTCATTAAAAAGGGGAATTAAGTGCAGTGAGGGGGAATTAATTTAATGAAGGGTTGATTTTAATAAATTATTAAGAATGGGTGAGTTTTTATTAGGTGATAAACCTTAGTAAGAAAACGGCGGTTCGTTATTATAAATTAAATTACCAATTATTAGGTGAAGCGGTGCATTAATTCGATTCCCGGACTTCGATACCCGACTGGGTCTCTAAATGCAAATTCATTGATTACAAATTAAGGTGATGTGGAGCGCTTTTTTGCCAGCGCGTGCTTATGTGACGGCTAGTTCATTTTAATTAAAAATTAAAGTGCCTCTTTAGCGCACGTAGCACGTGCTAAGTGAACGGCGGGTTTATTTTAATTAAAAAGTATATGTGTGGGGAGCGCGAATGCGCGTGGAACTGTGGGTAAATAAAGAGTTCATTTTAACAATTAATTGGTGATTAAGGGGGAAATGAAAATAAATAAAGCACATAAAATAAATACTTGGAAGGGGTGTGTATGTAATGCAGAAATGCGCACGGAAGAGTCCCCGAAAAGAAGTGAATCCAGTAAAGGAAAAGTAAAGACCACTGACGAAACAACAAAAACAACACCTTAGCGGATGTGTTGATTTGTTTTGTGGTTGGGGTTTTTTAAATAAATTTTTTGTAAGTTGGGATTATTTATGGTGGTTGTTTTGTTGGTGTGGTTGTTATGTGTTGTGGATGTGTTTTGTTGTCTTTTTTTTTGTTTGTGTAGTTGGTGTTGTTTTTGTTTTTTTTAAATAAATAAGAATAAAAATAAGAATAGGGAAATCAATATATTCAACACATGAATAGGGAGGAAATATCCACAATGGAGTCTATGCAAATAAAATAGAGAGTGTTAAGGAAAATTTCCGTTTGTTGGTTTGTTAGTATGTTGTTCTTCTTTTTTTTAAAACAATAGGGGTACCATGTATGATAATTTTTTAAAGTGAAAAATAAATGAAAAATGGTCAAGGGGGAAGAGGGAAATTTTTTTAGAATTTTTTAAAAGAATTTTTTACTATTTTTAAATGAATTTTCTACATTTGTTGGTAATTTAGGGGATAAATTAGGAAATATTTAATTTTCAGAATTTTTAGGGTGGGTAATTTCCAGCGGAAAAATTTCCAACAATTGGCAAAAAGCGAAGGAAATTTGTAGAATTTTTTTTGAATTTTTATGATGTGGAAATTAATTTATAAATTAATTAAATCATGTAAATCATGTTAATCTGATAAGTAAGTTAAAAGTAAGTCGGGGAAGTCTGGTTTGTCTGTGTAAGTCATGGTAGGCAGCCCAAGTCAAGTCAGGTTAGATAAGTCAATTAGGGGAACTAGGTCAATGGAGACTAACCTAAAGGGGGTTAGTTAACCTAAGTTGGGTTAGGGGTAGGGTTAGGGTTAGGGTTAGGGTTAGGGAGTCTAACTAGGGTTAGTGAGGGTTAGGGTTAGGTTAGTGGTAACTAAGGTTAGTAACAACTAACTAGGGTTAGGGTTAGTAGGTTAGGTTAGTTATCCTAACTTAGGGTTAATTAGTGGAACTAATGTTAGGTTAGATAACAAGGGGTAGGTTAGTGGTAACTAACCAGGGGTTAGTGAGGAAGGAGGAGGTGGAAGAAGAGGAGGAGGAGGAAGGGGAGGAGGGCGGCGGCGGCGCGTCAACAGACGGCGGGCGTGCGGCGGCGTCGACAGGGGCGGCGACTCTGGCGGGAGGCGACAGCCTCACGGGCCATGGCGACTAGCGGGCGCGAGGAGGGAGGCAACGGGCAAGCGCCAGCGAGGAGGAGGCAGGCGCGTCTCCAGGCGGCGACGGGGCGGTCCTCAGGCGGCGACAGGGCGGTCCGCAGGCGGCGACGGGGCGGTCCTCAGGCGGCGACGAGGGAGGAATGAGGAAGGGGGGAGGAGGAAGGAAGAAGGGGAGGAGAATGCAGGCGGGAGGAGGAAGGAGGACAGTGGGAGGAGGAAGGAGGTAGGGGAAGGAGAGGAGAAGGCGGGGGAAGGGAAGGGACGTGGGAGGAGGAGGAGGGAGAGAGGGGATGGGAGGCGGTTGGGGTGGGTAGGGGTAGGGTAGGGGGGATAGGGAAGGGGGGGAGGGGGGGGGGGGGGGGGGGGGGGTGGTGGAAAAGGGGGGTAGGACCATAGGAAGGGGGGGTGGTCATAAGGGAATGGGCGAGGGGAAAGGGTGGGGTAGGGGAGGGGCAATGGGCGTGCCCCCTCGTCCCGCGCGTGTGGCGCACACGCGCGGGACGAGGGTAAAAAATTTGCCGTGACAGGATTGAATGGGAGCCGGAACGGCGCGACGGGGGACGTGGAGGCGATCATGGCGCGTGAAGACGCGTAAAAATAAAGAAAATTTAATAACTCCCAATCCAGACGTCAAAACGAAATAGCATAAAAACAAAAAGTGGGCAAGACGACAGGCGGAAGACAGGGAAAATAGACGATGGAGGTTCCGAGAAGGGTAAAGGGCGGTCACGTGCAAAAAACACAAAAAATGAACCAAAAAACGCAATGAAAAATTAATAGCGAGAAATCCGTGCATCGGAACGAGGTGCAAGAAAAAGAAAAACTATGCAGAAAGACATGCTCGACAATTCTATCACATCAAAACAGAGTTCCGACTCAGATAAGATGCGTTCACGTGGAAAAAACCCAAAAAACAGACCCGAAAATGGGATCAAAAATTAATATCGGACAAACCGTGCACCGGAATGACATGCAATAAGAAGGAAAAATGTCCGCAAGAAGGATTGGCACAGGGTCATCACATTAAACTGCAATTCCAGTGGAAGTAGGAGGGGTTCACATGCAAAAAACTCCAAAAATAAGCCCGAAAACTGATTTAAAAATTAGTAAGTAAAAATCCAGAAGGCAAAAGAGGATGGAGGAAAAAGGAAAAAGGTGAGGGAAGGCACAAGGGATGTGGCTGTCAAATCAAATTGGAATTCCGATGCAAACAGGGCAGGTTCACATGGAAAAATGTCAAAAATACGCACGAAAAAGTCGTAAAAAACCGGAAAATTAATAATGGACAAACCATGTATCGGAATGACACGGAATAAAAAGGAAAAATGTCAGGGGAAAAGTGGTTGTCAGGGCTATGACGTCAGATCACGGTGCCGAAGCAAGAAAAGCGCGTTCATATGGAAAACCGGCTAATTTACGCAAAATGTGTCAAAAATTAAGAACGCAAAAACCGTGCATCGGAATAGGGGTAGGTAAAAAGGAAAAATGATCAGTTCAAAGAGAGGAACAGGGCTATGAGGCTGGATGTGGACTTTGGGGAACGTAGGGTGCAGTCACATGGCAGGACCTCAAAAGCAGGGAATGAAGGAAAACGGGAAGGGAACAGCCCCAAGGGTGGGTGGAACATAACCGGGTGGGTGGGAAGGGACCCCATCAGGGAAACATCAAGGCAAAGCATTCATGCATGAGCAGGTTAAGGCATATGCAGAAGGGTATGCAATGTAGACGCGCAGGGACGCGTCCCCACACTTAAGACCTTAACAGATAGGGTTAACCAAGCAACAGGGACCTAGGACCATGCCACAGACCATCCACTAACGTCCCCACACTTAAAAAATGACCGTCACAAAGAAACCAAAGTGGGAGGGTTAGAAAAACTTGGCCCATTTCGTCAAGAAGCAAGGTTGAGTGTCGATGGCACGTCTAGTGTTGTTATCGACTGCAGAAGGTACCAAGGCATCTTTACAGCGCACGTCCTTCATGGCAGGGACCACGCAATAGTACCCAGGGAGGTAGCTAGTTGAAGGAATCGCAGGAAATCCGTCGATGATGAGGGATACTACACTCAACTCGCAGTCACTCAAATGAAATGAAAAAATAGTCACACGCCCCATGACTAATATCACTCGAGGAATAAGGAGTGAAACCCATATCGTGTACCCGGTTGAGGAATCGACAAGGGGAATGGTGCAGAAGGAGTATGCCAGGGTGCACAATTGAGGGTGCATTAGTGCGTCCAACCCGTCTAGCATAGGTGCAAGGAGGAAGGCAAGGGAGCCTTACAGTGCAGTGTACAGAACAGGGTGATGTGTCTTGTGATGACGGCAAAGACCCATCCCGTGGGTGCACAGGAAAACTGGAACATACCTGACTCCAAGTGTCGTAACGTCCCTCAAACGCACCTCTCGGTAATTGATTAAAGAAACTCTAGTCACACTCAGCCCACCCTCTGTCTCACGCTCTGTTGATAGTTGCAGAAGGGCAGCCTTTTCCTGAAACCCGTTGATGTAATCCTCACAGTCACTTGTGCAAAGATTATATGCCTTGTGCGCATTTGATGGTGCAACGGTGCATCCCGCCCTGTGCCGGCATACGGTGCAAGAAAGAAGGCCAGGGAGCCTTATGGTGCAGTGCACAGAACAATTTGTGCTTTGTGCATTGAGAGACCCATCCCATGGGTGCAACACTTCATTCACACTTCTCACCTCTCATTTAATTTGAAGAGAAAAGATTGGTATCTCGCCCCACCCTCTATCTCACTCTCTGTTGATAGTTACAGAGGGCAACCCATACTCACCTCCCCATCCGGTTAGGATGAAAGCTCACGTCACTCGATTGTTTGTCGATGAAGATCGCGTCATCAGTTGTTGAAGAGGCATACCCAGGGAGGTAGCCATCAAATCGAACGTTGTATTGGACAGGAACATGTCGTCTGCTAGAGGACAGGTAGCCACTTTACAGAGAAACCCAGGACACAGCGTACCAAGGGAGACAGCTTCGGAATTGAATCCTGGAAATATCAATTAATGAATCCACTTTCTGGACTGCTGGGTGTTACCACCTTTTCCACAGCCAGCTTCCCGTCCAAGGGTGTTTACCACCTTTTCTTGGAACGAGGCCTGCTATGACAGGGAATTGCTTCCTTTTCTCTCATAACAGATTTGTCTCTTTTTTTTCTCTCTCTCTCTCTCTTTTTCTTTTTCTTGTTTTCCCCTATTCCCGAGGGTGTTTCCACCTTTTCTTGAAGAATAGGTCGGCATGACAGGGACCTAAGTCCTTTTCTCCCATGATTGATATGTATATTTTTCTTTTTTCTTTTTTTTCGAATTGAGCAAGGGAATAGTAAAAAGACCATTTGTCAAGACCAACCTCGCCACTGTCGCTGGTGGAAAATAGAGGATAAGAGATCAAGGCTGGAAGGGGGGTTTGAGGGGACAAAGGGTTGCGTCCATTTCATCAGGACTGACTGAAGAACGACTATCAGAAGTAGCAGCATAAGAAGTACAGTGCCGCACCAATGAGGGAAAAGATCAGATGTCCGTAATTGTCAAGATCCCCAAGGAGGGAAGTACTTCTTCAGGCGATATCCATTAATCAGAAAGGGATCATCAGAGGCATCAACGGTCTGCACTTGGACAGAGCCATTAGGGTTGATGGCAAGTACCTTATAGGGGCCCATCCACCGCTGTTGGAGCTTGCCAGGAAACTTGCCAAATCGTGAATCATAGGCTAGGACCAAATCACCTTCTTTGAACTCCTTTTGCTTGATGAAGCTGTCATGGTAAGCCTTGCGTCGAGCTTGTGTGGCTTCCATGCACTGTAGAGCCATCCTACAAATTTCGTCCAAACATTCCAGGTGCAGGAGACGGCGTTGCAGTGAATCATCGTCCCCCAAACACTCTTTGATAGCCACTCTCAAAGAGGGTAATTCCAGTTCAACAGGAAAAACAGCTTCTATTCCATACACCAGCTGAAAGGGTGTCTGTCCTGTTGCTGCTTTATGGGAGGTTCTATACGCCCAGAGGGCCTCTGTAAGTCGATCATCCCAATCACGACGATGTGCGGCAATCGTTCTTGTCAGAATCGAGCAGAGGATGCGATTCGTGACTTCGACTTGGCCGTTGGCTCTGGGGTAATAAGGAGTGGACTTGCGATGGCGGATCTTATACAACTTTGTCAACTCTTCCATGACTTTGTTAAGGAAATGAGTGCCTCTATCACTTACCAGCTCTAAGGGACTGCCAAAACGGGTGATGATATTCTCGTACATGAACAGGGCCACGTTGTTACCATCATCCCGCTTGAGGGCTTTAGCTTCACACCACTTTGTAACATAATCCGTACATACGAGGATGTATCGGTTCTGTTTCCTTCTGGTAGGAGGATCGATCGGACCTACGAAGTCGATGTCCCACTTCTCAAACGGCTTCAAAGGAAGGATAGGTTGCAGTGGCATGGCACTTGTCTTGGTGGGTTTCCCCATTCTTTGACAAGCATCACATCTTTTACAGTAATCATAGGCATCTTTGTGAATTGTAGGCCACCAATATCCTGCAAGCAGAGTCTTCCTGGCTGTAGCTTCTCCTGCAAAGTGACCTCCACATGGCTCGTCATGGCAAGCCTTCAAAACAATCCCAATCTCATTTCCTGCAACACATCTTCTGAGCACTTCATCTTTGCCTTTCTTGTACAGTGCGCCACCTAGCAGGGTGTATGGGGCTGATTCTAGCATAAGCTTCTTCCTTTCCCGACTAGAAATACCAGGAGGATACTGTTGGGTTGCCAGCAGATTGGCAATGTCTGCATACCAGGGAGTGACAGTTTCTACCAAGAATAGGGAAGCATCAGGGAGGTCTGGATCATCCTGCTCCTCGTCTGCAGTTTGTGGGATATGCGACAGATGATCAGCCAAAACATGGAAACGACCAAGCTTAGTAATCACCTCAAAATCAAACTCCTGAAATAGAAGGAGCCATCTCATCATTCGTCCTTTCACATCCGCTTTGTTCATCAAGAAGGACAGGGCCTCATGATCCACATAAAATTTAAAGTGGGTGGATAGGAGGTAATGGCGGAACTTCTCTAGGGCAAACACCATTGCCAAGCACTCCAGCTTTGTCACTGTATAGTTCCGTTCCCTATCAGTGACTTTTCGGCTTGCGTAATAGATCGGTTGATCCAACTTCGAGGAGCCCTTCTGGCAGAGGACAGCACCTAAGCCTTCAATTGATGCATCAGTGTGTACATGGAACTCTTTCGTCCAATCAGGAGGTTGCAGAATGGGTGCCTCAATCAGACACTGCTTCAGAGTGTGGAAGGCTTTGTCACATTCTTCCGTCCAAGTAAACTCTGCATCTTTCCTCAGGAGCTTGTGCAAGGAGGTTGCCTTTGTTGCAAAATGAGCTATGAACCTTCTGTAGTAACCCACATGGCCTAGGAATCCCCTCAACTGTTTGAGGTTGGTGGGTGCTGTCAGAGCTGCAATCTTTGCAGGGTCTGTTGATATCCCTTGTGCAGAGACAATGTGGCCCAACAAAACTCCAGAAGAGACCCCAAAGATGCATTTGTCGGGGTTGAGGGAAATCCCATACTCCCGGCATCGGTCAAAGCATTGTTCCAGGTGTTCCCAGTGTTCACGGATCAAACTATAGACACAGAAGTCATCCAAATATACTTCAATGAAGTCGTGCAGATGATTCTGAAATGCAGCCATCATGACTCGTTGGAAAGTAGCAGGGGCATTGCAGAGCCCAAACGGCATCACTCGGTAAGCGTAGGTCCCCCATTCTGTGGTGAAGGTTGTTTTGGATTGGTCTTCTTCTGCGATTTGCACTTGGTTGTATCCGCTGAATCCATCCAGAAGGGAATAAAGCTCATGTCCTGCCACTGTATCCAACAGTTGGTCTGTGAAAGGGATAGGAAAGTGATCCTTCTTCGTCTTGGAATTAAGCTTTCAGAAATCCACACATATACGAAGCTTGCCATTCTTCTTGGGTACAATCACGATGGGTGAAACCCATTCACTATTTGCCACTGGATAGATGAACTCGGCTTCCAGAAGCTTCAGCAGCTCCGCTTTCACCAATGTGGAATAATTTGAGTTCATTCGCCTCTGTCGTTGCCGTACGGGCTTGGCATCAGGCTCCAAGTCAATATGATGTTGACATATTGTGGGATCAATCCCCTTTAGGTCTTTGTAGGACCATGCAAACACGTCCAAATTTTCTTTCAACAAGTTGTACAAGGTTGACAACTCCTCTTCTGGGAGACTGCTACCCACCTTCAAGTGGCGTTCAGTGCCTTCTGCATCCACAAAAGTTAACTGCCTTTCACCTTCTACTTCACGGATGAAGGTCCCACGGACTGCTTCTGGATACAGATCCGACTTCCTCAAGGGAGTGGTGTCCTCTTCTGATGTCCCACTAGAACCAACTTCTTCTTTTGGTGGAGACTTAGGTTGCTCCTTGAGATGTTGGAATGGGATAAGAGCCGTTTCGGGTTTGGTTTCAAAATTAATTACCTCTTGGCTTGAAGACTCCTCTTCTGAAGATGACACATCCAGGAACGTCACATAACAGGGACCCTCTGATGGCTGTTGGGTTGGTGGGATTGGTGCTTGTTGGCACGGTGCATCATCATCATCTTCCTTTGGCAAGGATGGGTTAGGACGGCAGGAGCCACTGCTGAAAGACGGCTTATTCTTCTTAACCCATGTCTTATAAAGATCCTGCATATAAGAATATCCATTTACCAGACCAAATGGTACCATCGCCATTCTGTCCCATAGCATGAGCTCATCTGCTTCTGATGCTTCTGGAACTTCTTCTTCAAATGTATCCTCTGTAGGTGGGATAGATTCTTCTGGCTCACTTTCATAACCTTCTTCGTCCATATCATATCCATCCTCTTCTGTCTCTGTCTCTGCTTCTGCTTCTGCTTCTGTCTCTGTCTCTGTCTCCGCTTCTGTTTCTGTCTCTGTAGGGGCTCTGTAACAGAAGAACAGATCCTCTATTTCCTCTTCTGCCTCTGTCTCTGTCTCTACTATGGCCATGTAACAAGGAGAGCAGTACATCCATGCTTCTATCTCACTGTCAGAAGTGATTTCAGAAGTCATTCCTGGTTCAGGCAGGAAGTATTCACCCATTGATAATGGCTTTGCATCTTTTGGAAGTCGGCTTACAGTATCCACTGTTAAGGAATGTGCCACTGTTTTCTTGGGAAGTATCTGTTTGACAGCATCTTCGTCTGCTGATGTTCCATCTGTAGCCTCATTAGGGGAGTCAGAAGATAATTCCAAGGAGGTGGATCCATGTCCTTTTTGAGAACCATACAGTTGCAGCACCACTTTATTGGGTCCTCTGCCCAAGGTCAAGGTTCCTTTGAACCAATCCGTCCTTGCTCTGTCTTCAAAAAGCCATGGTCTGCCCAGTAACATAGGATATGATGTACCATAAGAATTTGGCTTCACCACCAAATAGGTTAGCCAATAATCTTTTCCAGCCACTGTAGTCTTCACATATGGGAGAATGCCCAAAGGCTTGATTCTACTCTGATCCGCCAGTCTGATGAGCCATTGGGTGGGTTGCACACCTTGTAGGCCTAGATCCTTCATTGTCACATCCATCATAATGTTCACTGATGAACCTCCATCAATCAGTGCATTTGCAATAAAGCAACCTTCTATCCATACGCCAGTCTCTGGAGTACCCGGATCTAGGAAAGCATTAGCCACATCCACTTCTTTTACAGGCTCTGGAGCCTTTTTGGACTTTGTTGCTATTGAAGGAGCAATCCTTAAACCACGTCTTCTTGTTAGTATACTTTTGAACCTTTTCCGGCAACTGGGAGACAACATTAATAATTGTCGGAATGTAAGGTTTGGTTTAAAGGTATCTAGATCTCTGACCAGATCGTATTCCTTAATAGGATCCACTGGCTTCTCTAATCGGTTAGGGAATGGGGCAACACCCATTTTCATTTTCCCTCTTTCTTCCAACAGAGGAATTACAGGAACTTCTTCTGCCACTTGTGGCACTTCCTCCTCTTCTGTATCCTGGACCTCTGGTCTTGTCTCTGTAACTGGCTCTGTAACTCTCTGTGGCACTGTAGTGCTCTGTACGGCACTGTTAGGCTCTGTTCTGTTCTGTTCTTCCGGTGGAATATTGAACTTCACTGTTCTGGCAGGAGGGTTATTTTCTTTCTGGATAGGTGGTTCCTTCTGCTTTGCACGCGTGATGGCAGCAACTTCCAATTCCACCAAATTGGAGGTAGGCTCTTGGGCCTTGGCCGGACTATCAGTAGCACTGTTTTTCACTGGGGCTGGGCTTGGACAGTCTTTTGCAGTGTGGCCTTCTCCTTTGCATCGACTGCATAAGGGCTTGTAATTCACTGACCTTCGAGGATTTGGACAATTTGGTGAGATGTGTCCCTTTTCTCCGCATCTGTAACATTCCACTTCTGATCTCTGACCAGCGCCAGACTGTCTTCCTCTGTAACTTTAAGAGGGAAATCTTCTGGGTCCGAAATTAGGACCAAACTCTCTAGGCTTGGGTCCAATATCCTGTGTTGTCATTTTGGATTCTAGCAAGTTGAATCTTGCGTCTTCTTCCTTCCTTCTCCTATCATGCATCTCCTTCAGAGAGCAAATGTCCTCTGTATGGTTCTTCCGCAAACAGTAGGAACAGAAGGCCCCAGGAATAGTTGGTTTTCGTGTACATTCAGTGGCTAATTGGCCTGCTTGATGACACTTACCACACCAAGTATTTGACCGCATCACATCTCTTCCTGCTCCTGCAACATTGGATATGCTGGCGGTATTCACTTTCAGCGTCTGTAGCTGCTCTGTAATCACATCCATCAACTCCTTTTTGATGTTTGCAACTGAGTTGGATAAGTAATCCTTCAAGCTTTCTCCTCCGGACGTACTGGCATGAGGGTTTTGAGGAGTCTCTATAATCACTGCATAAACGGGTTGGGCTGGTACAGAGGGGTCTCTGTTCTGGTTCTGATTCAGAGCGCCTGTTTGAACTGTTGGCTGTTGGCTCCAGTTGGTAGGATTCCACTGTTGCTGCTGATTTGGCATTGAGGAAATTGGTTGGGACCATTGTTGTTGTGGTTGAGCCATCATTTGAGGCATGGATTGTGGCCACTGTGGATTTGGTGCACTATACTGTGATACCGGGGGCATCTGTTGGTAGAGATAGGGAACAGTCCCTGTAACTGCATTGGGTGGATACATCATTCCTGGCATCAGAGGAGGTAGGACTCCTCTTCCTGTATTCATCGCTAATCTAGCTTCCACTTCATCGTACAGTCTTGCACCTTCTGTTGCAGCTTGCAGGGTGGCTGGTCTTTGCAGCTCCACAAACTTACGCACTTCTGGTTGTAATCCTCTGAGAAACACCCCCTTCTGAATGCCATCATCTAGATTATGGTTAGTCCATCTCTTCAGGATGGATTCCATTCGTGAGACATAAGCTTCCACTCTTTCTCCAGAAGACTGACTTAGGTTCATAAATTCCTCTCTCATCTGCTCTTCAAAACCTTCACGCCTGAATTTAGTGAGGAAGGCCAACTTCAGGTCGTCCCATGTGCCAAAAGTTCCTGCTGCTTGTCTCTCATACCACTGAAACGCCGCGCCCTTGAAAGTGGCGGGGAATATTGCTAACCAATGCTCAGGGGTTCTGGCATTGTTAGCCACACATGCTACCATAAACTCTGCTACATGAAGATCGGGGTCTTCATTGTACTCTCCCTTAAAAACTGGCAATGGGACTACATTCACTGGCCTGTCATCAATATTTCCAGGACGGATCTGGCTTGAAAGTGGACCTCTAGCAGGAGGAGGAAGGGCTTGATGTGCCATTGGGGCTTTTGTAAAGAGTTCCGCAAGGGCGTCAAAGGCGGCTTCTACTGCGAGCTCGCTCTCAGTCTTGATTCTTGCTTTCTCTCTTCTCACGTACCTCTGGACTCGTTCTAACGCTTGCCTCTTTATTGCGTCATTCATCAGGGGGTTGCCTCCACTATGTTGTTAGTGCTCCACAGAGGGTTAACAGAAGGCTTCAGTCTCTGGAGGACTCTCTTGCCAACATTTCTTCTACTTCTTTCTTTTCAATGTCCCTGAATTCTGCTTTCATGCCACTGCACAGAGGAAGATATTCGGTTCTGAAGGTGTCAAAATGCATACGTCTGAGCATTGTGGTGGTGCCATCATCATAGTAATGCCAGCTTTTGATGGTTTCAACAGTGTATGTTGTGAAAAACACTCTGTCTACCAACTTCCAGTGGGTTGCTAATTGAACAAACAGAAGATTATCAGTACACCAAGCATCCCATGTATCTTGATGTTGAGCATCCACGAACAAATTCCAACTCTTTTCCTTCTTGTCCCTGTGAACCTCTACAGACCAAGACTCCTGAAGCTTCTTCACAATCTCCCACTTGATGTTGTCTGGAAACTTCTCAATGAATGCCAAATCTTCCATGGATGGTCATTCTCTCTGTTTCTGCTCTTCAGTTTGTTCCCAAACAGTTTGCCACCAAGATGCAAGTTTCTGCTGCTTCAATAGGAAGAGAAAACTGTCCACCACATAGAGCATGCATCATGATGGTGATGTGTTTCCGCCATTGTGGGATGAACTTCTTGTGGAAAGTGGCTTTGATTATGAGAAATTCCAACTCTTCAGTAGAAGAAGGAACTTTACAAACATCCATTGAATTCTTCTCTTCTTGGCAATGCCATTTCCTTCATTTTTAGCCTCTTCTGGTGCTTGTTGATGGCAAGATTCCCCTGCTGCGCACCAAAAACATGGAGCCCCGAGAGGAACACCAAGGAAAAGAGAATTCTCTTGCAAGAAAATCTATCTTGTAACATCAACAAGCTTGTTTATTATGTTTCATATGATCACAATGAAGAAAAGAACACCAGGCACAACAAATCTTCATGCAGCATCATGTAGATCTCCCACGGATTTGATAGAATCAACCATATTCTTCAACATCTTCACAAAATCCATCAATAAAACAAAGAAAGCAAAGGAATACACCATCTTTGAATGAAAATACATCACATAGTATTCATCTTTAATATCTTCATAGTCTTCTCTCTCAATCTCTCATATACAATCACTCTGTTTTAGTAGAATTGGCTATCTCTGACTCTCTCTCTCTCACTCCATCAATACTACATCATATCCTCACTACAATCTCTCAAAAATCACTCTCAATAATCCTTCTTAGATCGTGGATACCCCTCCCAAGAGGTATGTCTGATATGAAGAGTCACTAGAACCACTACAATGTCTTTTCATAGCTCACTACTGTCACTTCACTCTAGTCTTCACTTGAGTCTTCAGCAGCTACTTCTTTCACTTCTTTCAGCTCTTTTGCACTTGTATTCACCTCCTTCCAAGGCTAGAAAACTTTCCCAAGCTACACTCTCATCCATCAAAACACATACAGAAGCATACAGAACAGTCACAGAACAGTACCAGAACAGCTACAGTACAGAACAGAACAGAACAGAACAGAAACAGAAGCTCTACAGAAGACCTACAGAAGGTTACAGAAGATCATCAAAACCACATAACTCATTCTCAAACCATTTCAAACTCTCAAAAACTATTCAATAAACTTTCACAATATCTCAATCTTCATCAATCAATACTCCATCCCTCCTTACAGAAGACAATCAGAACAAAACAGAGCAAAACAGAACAAAACAGAAGGTATACAGAACCAATCAGAACCTATCAGAACATCACAGAACCACCAATAAACATCATGATCTTCCAAAACACAATCAATATAATCCAAAACACTCTCAAACCACTTCCAAACCGATGAATCATCTCATAAAATCAACCATTCAGCTCTCAAAAACAACAAAAATCAGCCAAAAAACAAGTCATTTCAACACTCAACATCCATTCTTTCCATGCTTTTAATTCATTCGCAGTTGGAGGGATACCCAGTTTTGGCTCCTTTTCTTCACCTAAAATAAACTCATAAAGGCCCTTTCCAATGAGGAAGTTTGTCACACGGAACTTCCATGAAGGGTAGTTGTTCTTGTCAAGCTTCTTAATAATGGAATTTCCATTGTTCTCTGCCATTATTACAAACAAGGATACAACATAGCAAGCTAGTCTTCTGCAATCTTTCACAACACATACACAACACTACACAAAGCAACCTTTTTCACTGACTGCTCAATGGGACATGTAATCTGTAACTTTTTTGCAGATAAACCTTATGTTTGCTTCCTGCAAACACTTCAAAAATTACAGATTCGCAATCTGTAACCTGTGCACCCACTTTCGATCAATACAACTTGAAATCACAATGTACCCTGAAATTGCTGTTCGTAACCTTGCGGCTCTAAAACGGGGCCTGAAACGGCCTCAGATGCCCAAAATAACTGCAGAATGTAAAGTGCTCTGCTTGCACACCAAATCTCACTTTACCTTGCTTCCGGTGCCTCCACAGGCACTATCCAAGAGAGAGAGTGGAAGAATGGGAGAGCTTCTTACCTGTTGCTTGCTTGCTCGAACCTTGCTTCTTCTCCTTCACTTCAACCTTCAAAATCAGCCTCTCTCAATGGCACGGCTCTAATACCATGTCAAGAATCACGTGATGGGGGGATTTTCTTGAGCTGCTGCGCCAAACACACACTGTATACACAAGAGGAAGCTCACTCAAGGACATGAGAAGAGAGATGGAGGCCAAAACGTTTTCTTGTTGATTTTTCTTCTTCTTCCACACACTATACAATGTACACAAAGTATAGATAAGATATAACATAAAGGGAAGTGGCCTTCTAAGTCAAACAATGCATAACCGACTACACTAATCAACTGGCGCTATATCTTTGCCAACTGTAGGTAGGTATAACAAACTAAATATAATAAGTGATAAGTCAGTGGCCATGTGAGTGTCATAATGACCACCAACGTGCTAAGTGTAGATGTGCGGATCCATCTAGCCAGGAGGTCCATCATCAATGTCCGCACGTGTTGAGCTTGCCATCTCAACAGATTTGTCACACCTGTGGGGACCTCTACTCCAGTGACTCCAACTTTTGCTTAGTTGTCCATTAAGTGGAACTCCTAAGGGTGTTACTCCGACAGATACTACCCCCATGGGTATACCAGATGTATAGAGGTCTCTTGGATATGCCTAGGAGTATGGTAGATAGGTTTTCCACAGGCTAGATGATAGGTTTTCCACAGACTGGATGATAGGTTTTCCACAGGCTAGATGATGGAGTGCATGCGTGCGTACATGTCACACAGACAATCGGACACATGCAAGGCACTTAAGAGTGGGGCTTCAAAGCTTGAGTGGCTAGACGCAGATGACTGGTGCCAACTCAGGGAGGAGGCTACAAATTCTCTACGATGTCGGAGACAATAACACAAGGCAGCGAGGGCACGACTGGAGGCAGGAGTGGTCCATCATCTTGGGAGTGGCAGCCATAGGTCTTATCTAGATGACTTTGTAAGTTTTTCTTTTGTTCTTCTCGCTTATTTTTTTGCAATATCACTTGTACTGATAATCGTGTTTCTAACAGTTGTATTTTGTTTTCTTTGTAGCACTCCATTACAAACTGTGATCCCACCGGCCTAGAGACTCGATATGCAGAGAGACACGGTCTCACTGCATTGATCAATAGACTATATGCACACGACAACCCAGTAAGTCACTCATCTTCATAATTATTATTTTAAATTAAAAGACATTATTGTATGGTGGATTGATGTGTAGTTGTTTTTTTTCTTGTAGAGTCCATTCAATAATCCTTTGCGTCAGGACGAGCTTTCGAATGGAGAGAATCTATAGCTCGTGCTTGGATTTGTGAAGTGCACATCCTCTTCTTTTTTGGCCATGTGATTTATGTAGGCATTTTCTATGTACTATGTTATTATCATCCTTTGTATCTTGCCATGATTCCATGAGTGCTTTCATTAAGCGATCTGGTATTTATTTTATGTATCAATCTTGTGGATTCAAGTACATTTTGTCTTCATTTTGACGATCGTTGCACACTTTACATGTAATCCATTTGTAGAATGTAAATATAGCACACATTGCTACATGTGGCAAGGTAGCTTGTTGCCCTACCACAAATTTTTTTTCTCTCTATAATTGTCGCTATTAGCATCACAAATTTACTGCACGCATCACTATTGGCATCACAATTTGTGTCGCAAATAGTCGCTATTGGTGTCACTATTTAACGATGCAAATAGCAATGCCAATAGCGATGGTTCTATGGAGACACTAATACCAACGTGTTTAGCAACGATGGGGGTAATTTTTTTTGTGAACATTTTTGTTGCTTTGAATGTCGGTATGAGGTGTCGCTATTTAATGACTCAAATAGCAATGCCAATAGCGATGGTTCTATGGAGACCTTAATATCGACGTGTTTAGCGACGATGGGGGTAGTTTTTTGTGTGAACATTTTTGTCGCTTTGAATGTCGATATGAGGACTATATCTTGTAATGTTTGCCCTCATTTTCTAAGTAAAGGTGCTAGTAAAAGCATTAAATGAATGAGGCAAAGTCTCATGAGCTTTGCAAATTCACAAATTATGTAACGAGCAATTAATGGAGCTAGCTGTCCTAGACGAACTAGTTTATAGTGACTAGGATTAAGCTATTGTGAGGCAAGATACTACAAAAACAAGAGCCAAAAGTTTGGTTGTTATGCATAAAGATAGGAAAATAAAAAGTATAAGCATGCCATGTGAACAAGAGATGCAATTCTTCCAAAATGTATTAGCAATATTAAAAAAATGGATAAAGCACAAAAAATTAGTAAATTATGTTATATGAAAAACAAGGCAAAGAAGAAGATAAAATAGGACATCTACATTAAGAGCTAAAAAATAAGACATCTACATTAAGAGTTTACATGATAAGATATCTATATTTGAGAACAACATACATGGCCATTCCATTGAATTATTGATATAAAACAACAACAAAATCTAAGTAAAAGTTGAGAAAAACCACAAAAAGAAGTCTAGGAAAAAATCTAAAAAATGTTGATATATACATTAGAACTAACCAGATATCACCATGTAGCACTTTAAGATTAGGCTTTCATAAACCTTAAAGAATTTTCAATCATTCAAGGGCTTGTCTCTTGCATTTTTGGCCAAGGGAGGGAGGGGGATTTTACTACTAAGAAACCCTATATTGTATGCATTTAAGAGGTACTTCGAAAACGCTAACACTTGCATATCCTTTGAAATTGAGTACCATATTAAAATTTACTTGTGCTATTTCTAAAATTGGTTTTAAAAATCGCTCTTGTAAAGTTAGCCTTATAACACAACATGCACACACATGCACGCACACACGTGTGCACACACATCCCTCCTATTGAACTTGTGTGCTACACTTCTATATTTTAGGGTGACCCACTCCTTGTGCCCAAAGGCCAATATTTTTGGCAAGATTAAAGTATATCATTTATTGGAATTTTATGTGACATTTTTACAAGACTCTAGACTAGGTAAAAAATATACCTTTCACGTATGGTAAATGTAGAGTCTTGTCTAGATCAATGGAAGCATTTATTTCATTTCTAAGGTTTTAATTGAGATGTTTATAAAATAGTAATTCCTTAGCAAAATCATAGTGTATACAAAGGTTTCAAAAGTTCTTTTTACTTTGTATTTGTTTTCTCTTAATTTGAAAATTGTTATTTTTTGGCAAACGAGAGATAAAAACATAATCAAAATCTCATTGGTTGTATGCTAATAGCATTCAATATAGGGTGCTAAACGTACTCAAAATCTTAGTGGTTGTATACTTAAAGCATTCAATACAGTTTGCTAACAATAATATTATTGAAGGTAAACTCTCTCTCTCTCTCTCTCTCTCTCTCTCTCTCTCTCTCTCTCTCTCTCTCTCTCTCTCTCTCTCTCTCTCTCTCTCTCTCTCTCTCTCTCTCTCTCTCTCTCTCTCTCTTTGCCTTGAGGTTTTGGTGGAAATTAGCAAACATGCGAGATGCTAAATTCGTGCATATTCCCATCTCTCATCTTAGCCCAAGCTTAGCTCTTTTACTTTATACATAAGTAACCAATTCATTCACAATGCTGAAATAAAACTTAATTGCTCTCAAGGTCCCCTTTGCATCTTAGTCAAAAGATACCCACATCTCTCACTTTATCCAAATAATCTCTTGTGTTAACCTAATCTTCAAGGTAATAGTGAAGACATGTCCCTCACTTTAGCCAAATAGATAATTGCATCTCTCGTGCTAACCTAAGCTTGAAGACAACAGTGAAACATAATATAAAGAGTGTTAACATAAGCTTCAAGACGATAGTGAAGCATGGTATAAACCGTCATTTTTCACCTATCCAAATGTCCATATAGAAGTCACAATCGGTTGACATACACCAACAATTTTCACGTGCCCTTTTTCCATTTTACTCCTATAACCCAAAAGTTCAATTTTCACTACAAAACTTTAACATTGAAAGGTTTTAGATGTGTCCTTTCACCTTTTAGTTTAGGTAGGCCCTTGTGATAATATGGGTCCTTTAAGGAGACTCTAATTGTGATAATGTTAGCTTGTTTTGCTATTTTTGCAACTCAAATAGCAATAATACTTTTAAAAATATAGCAATCATGTTTTCTATCTTATTAGAAGTCACTCAAGTGCTAAAATTTTAGAAAACAATGAAATTGATAATTTTATTGAGTTCCTTTCATCCTAGAGTTTTTTCAAAGTTTGGAAGAAGCCTTATCAAAAGGGTGAGGAGGGGGAATCTCTTCTTGAAAACCCAAAGGTTATGGTATGATAATGCAAGAGCATGAAAGGTAACTAATTCTAAATCTCAATGAGTGGCTAGCCCAACTAGTAGGTGGGTGCATGGGTTCTAGAAGGTCAGAGGTTCAAACCCTTGGATGGCCAGTTTTGCGACATCTTACCTCTGGATAATGGCCTTTGTGACAATGGGCTGACCCAATAGTAATAAAACTAGTCGCACAGCGACACATTAAAAGAAATAATAGGAAGCTCAAATGTTCATGTTCCTTCCGGATGTAATAAGGGTAGTGTCATGCCCAAAGTCTTAACTAGACTTTCAATGTAAAAGTAGCCATATTTGTGATAAGTGAGGGGGCAAGAAAACATGTACTCACACCATGTAAGGCTCCTAGAAAGTCCAGTCTAAGCTTGGCATGGCACGACCCTAATACCATGGATGGCTAAATGAAAAGTGTTGCCTTAACCTTGGCTATAAATGTTACAAACAAATGCACAAACTAAGTGACACAATGTAAACTTTTTATGCTGTGGCTTGAGGAGTGCAGTCGGGATAGATGGCCAAGTGTGCAGTGGAAGCGCAGATATCAGCCATGATGGCATCACCCACAGTACTTGAATGACTGCTCTGCTGATGATCAAGTCCAAAGGGGCTCAAAAGGCTGCTCCCATGCACAATTGAGTACTTCTCTCTCTGTTTGGACGTCCTCAAGAAGGCTTCCTTCTGCCTAGGTGCATCGACACAGCGAAACACTGACTCCTCGTTGCTCTCTATATGCAAGCTGTCTGAGACCCTCTTCCCCAGGAGGGAAGGGCTCCTTTGCAGCAAGTAGCTCAGCAGTGCCTTGTCTGGGAAGCCATGGCTGCTTGACCTCCTCTGAAACATGGCCACCCTTACTATCTCATTTACCATTGAGTTGGCCAGCCCCTTCACATACCTCATGGAACCCATTATCACCCTGCTGCTCACCACCCTGTTCCCCTTCTTGGTTGTATCCAAGTCTCCCCATAGCTCTTTGCCATACACCGCTTCCATCATGCTGCACTTACCTGCTAGTGTGCTTGATCTCGGGTCTTCTTGATGTTTAGTTTTGCCTCTTCCATTACTATCCAATATACCTGTATCCTAGAGAGCACAAATCCAAAGAAGGGGACAAATAATCAGTTCCTATCTAACATATCATTTAAATTGCCTCGTTTTCACACTTCTTTTATATTTTTGCAACCTTCCATGAACAAAACTTAAGAACAATATGAATCTCTTTATGTCAATGGCGCCATCAGAATTAAAAAATAAGACCAATGTAAGCTTCCCTTGGCATAAGCTAATCTAGGCCTGCACTATTACTGATGAGACAGCACCAGCAACCAAAAGGCAGACTAGCTCTATTTGGAACGAAGCATCGATCCCACTGTCAGCAATCTTGATGCTATGTCATCATTCAATCCGGGTCAGGAGTTCAGATAGTAATCATTTGGGAATATGAAACTCTTGACAAAATTGCCTCATAACTCACCATTCCGTTGAATGTCACTGGCAATGACAGGGTTTGCACCAACTCATGAGGCTGTTGCTCCTGATGACTACACTGCTGACTTGCATCGGCCCAAGTGCCATCCTCCAAGGTGAGATAGAGGCAATCTCGAGTTCGAATGGGCTGGAAAACATCCCCAAGGATTGCTACTCCGCCGAGCTCAGCCAGCAAAACCCGGCGAAATTTACGTCGCAAGACTCCCAAAAGCATCTGATAGCACACCCACCTTCTCAATTGGGATGAGGGGTTGCTCACAAATTCAGACAACAAATTAGCAGGGTCCAGTTCACTCATCTGAAAGCCCACCACAGACCCCCATGAGTTTCCCAATAAGGTCTCTTCGCTGCTTTGTACAGTATAAGATGTGGCCCCCCATATAATGGGAGCCCTGTTCTTGTTTGCATTCCTGCTCATTTGAACTTCTCGGGGACCCACTCGACTGAGCCCCTTCACTCCAGCAGTACTCAAGGTTGATGATGGAGTCGAGCTATAATTGCCTGCAACACGTACTTGGAAAGTTTTTTCTTCTTCTTGGAAGACGTCAATGAAAGATTGGAGCATAGGATGAGACCATGGCAATAGAAGAACAAGGTCTGCAGTAGCCATTACACTTGTGTGGTGGAGTGTTCTCAGGAAAAGCCTGAATTCCTTGATGTCAAACTGTTCTTGAAGATTGACAACTATCAATTCCTCCATAGCCCTGGTCCCTTTCCTGAATACGGTCCCAAGGCCGCGGTAGGCAGCTTCGATGCTCGGCATGCTGTATTTGGCCCTGTCTATACTGCTCTGTGAGGCATTTTGCATCATGCTGCCTTTGCCACTCTCTATATGATCGTTTTTCTGTACTGAAGAGCCACTGTCCCTTGTGTAATGGCCTGCAAATATGCTAGCCTGATTCGGGTTGCGCGAGTCGGCGGTGAAAATTGCGAGCACAAACGATGAACAGAGCAGCAGGCCAAAGCACAGGAAGAGGCATGCCTGCAATTGTGTGCTTGATCGAAAACAGAGCACTTTTGGACGATCGCATGATGATGATGATGATGAGGCATGGTCCCAGCCTTTCATAACTCTGTTTTTGGGCTTGGCACACAAAATCCTGAGGGAAGACAGGGCGGTTTCTTCATCCGTGATGATGACGGTCCTCATGCTGTTGTTGTGGTGGCAAGCTGGTCACGTTGAGAGCGTCTACCATATCGGATGACAAGTTCCATAGGCAGCAGGGCAAGGATCATTCACGAAATGGAAGGATTGGGAGGGAAGCCTGTTTCGATGTACAATTCAGAGATGAGAGCCGGAAAGTGGTACATGCATGATGCCGGCTTAGGAGGCCAGAGAGAGAGAGAGAGATCACGGGACGAGAGCTGAACGAACGAGAGAGAGAGACAGAGATCATGGGACGAGAGCTGAAAACGAGAGAGAGAGAGAGATCACGGGACGAGAGCTGAACGAACGAGAGAGAGAGACAGAGATCATGGGACGAGAGCTGAAAACGAGAGAGAGAGAGAGAGAGAAGTGTGTGCGTGTGTGTGTGTTGCAGCCAGATTGAGAGGAGAGTCGAGACCCACCCGTCCACTGAATGAGGAACGCCTGGACGTGGGACCTCACGGACGACCCTCCTGCCATCGACACCTGTCGCTTACATATTATGCACGCAATTAGCACATGTTTCCCACCCAATTTCATTTTCAAAAGGTTGAAACCACATTAACCTTCCATGCTTTTCACATCAAATTTCCACCCAATAAAAGAGCCCAATTTTAGACGTCATCAGATAATTGTATTATATAATTTCAAACGTTACAAAAGGAGATTACAGCTATTTTGTTAAGTAGGCTATCAAAGTTACAAAAAAAGATTAGAGCTACTTTGCAAAGTAGGCTATCTTAGCTAGATCTGTTGGTCCTAGTTTGCCCCCTCCCGATACCAACCCGCATTGCAGGCTATTTCAGTTCGAGACATCAACTTACTTCCCCCACTATGCAATAGGTTGTTTCCAACTTCCCACATTGATTGCAAGGTGAAGAGCCCAACAAACAAAACTTCTACACACTTAATTTTTAGGTTGAAATTCATGTCACCAGACATCCTAGAAAACCATACGCTAATGCACATCTTGCAGAATCTGTATATGATGCATCACTTGATCCCAAATACTCATGTTGGTCTTTCGAAGCATCAATATTATCTCGTGCTTCACATCCATGCCTAGATTCTCTTGGTGCTTTGCATCAATGTTAGGCCAGTGCTTGGCAACACTTGACTACCATGATTGATGGCTTGAGTGTCAACCTAGTCCACACCCATGCTACATGGGGTCCTCGAGAGCATCCCCTAAACTTTTGGCAAGGGGTGTAGTCTTTGTCACATGATCTCATAATCAACAATTTTTAAAAGAGCTCGAGTTCCCTCGATCGTTGATGACAATATGAGCATATCACCACTTTGGAAGAGATGGTGTAAATGACCAATCCTAGCGTAGGGGACATTAGCATGCATAGAGAGAGACTAATCACCCAAATAAATAGCAAGTCATGCAACATTTGATTATGTGCCTCTCTAAAGGCACATTAAAATATTGTTTCCACTAACATTATGAATTCTTTTACCATGTTTTTTGCCTTGAAACTAAATAAAATATAGGTATATTATACATGGGCTAGTTCTTTGTACACACAACATGCCTCTCTCTCTCTCTCTCTCTCTACATCCACATACAATATATATTTATGTATAGACACATACTTACACATAATTATATGATTACATAGGCTACACTACTATAATTAATATAAATTTATATTATATTAATTTATATTTACATAAAAATGGATGTAATATTTATATGTATTAACATATATATGTATTTATAAACATGTATGTGTGTGTATTAATATATATATGTTTGTGTATATTGACAAGAATAGAAAAGGATGCACAAAACAAAAGGAGGAATGGCAAGAGATATGGAGGCTCAAGAGTTTTTCTTCATCTTCATCTTCATTCTACTTCCTCCCTCATTCTACTGATACACCACACAAGTATCCTCTAAAGTGATAGATACCTTTTGACATTTTTAGGACTCTTCACACAGTCTCTACTTTATTTGTGCATACATAGGATATAAATTACCCTATGCTTTATTCCTCAACACTCCCCCTGAAGCTCAAAATGAGCTTGCAAATACAATATCCCAAGTGCACTCCTAAAGTACTCAAACTTATCCTTTCCTAATGCTTTGATAAATATGTCCACAACTTGGTTATTAGTTTTGACATGTATCAAGTCTATCTCTCCATCGATAACCTTCTCTTTGATGAAGTGGTAGTGCACTTCAATATGCTTTGTCCTTGCGTGATAGATTGGGTTCTTTGCCAACATGATGCTGTTAATGTTATCACGATACATGATAACTCCACCATCTATCTCTATCCCCATATCACATAGTAACAATCTTAGCCATATCTACTCACATGCTGCTAATGCAATACCTCTCTCTATACTCCGCTTTTGTGCTAGATAGAGCAACTGTAGGTTGCTTCTTGCTACTCCAACTTATCGTGACTGAACCAAATGAGAATGTATAGCCACTAGTGGATCTCCTATCCACGATACTTCTAACCCAGTTTGCATATGTGTAGCCAAACAATGTAGGCTTGATCCCTTTCTCATAGAATAAACCAAAGGTAATTGTCTTCTTCTCACATATCTCAAGACTCTCATGACTGCATCCAAATGTGACTTGTATGGTTTCCACATAAACAGACTAATGACTTCCACTAAGTAACTCAAGTCAGGCCTAGTAATGGCTAGGTAGATTAGGCTACCAACCATCTTTCTGAACATAGTGACATTTGCCACATACTGTCCATCATCCACCATCTTAATGTTTTGATCCAAAGGTGTATCCACTCGCTTACTTCCTGTCATTCCATACTTCTCTAGCATCTCCAATTAGTATTGTCTCTACACTAACCAAACTCCATGTGGAGTTTCAATTGCCTCAATCTCTAGAAAGTACCTCAATAAGCCAAGGTCCTTAATATCAAACTTCTTGTCCAACCCATGCTTTACTTTAGCAATCTCTTTCTCTAGAGTACTCGTAATAATGGGTTCATCAATATAGATGACCACAACAACCATTCCATCTCCTGTATGTCTAACATAAAGTGAATTATCAGCCATGCTTTGCTAAAATGCCATTCTACATAAGAATTTATTGATCCTCTCACACCAATTTCTTGGTGCTTACTCTGATCCATACAAAGCCTTTCTAAATTTGCATTCATAATGTAGATATTTGTGGTGAATATGGTTTGTAGCACATATACATCTTTCTCCAATGTACCATTCAAGAAAGCATTCTGCACATCCATTTGGTATAATTTCTAGCCATAGATAGAAGCCAATGCAATTATCCATCTCAACATAGTCATCTTAGCTACTGGACTAAATATCCCTTCATAATCCAAACCATATGCTTGAGCATAACCTTTTGTAGCTAACATTGTCTTGTATCTCTCCAACAAACCATCATATTTGCACTCAACTTTGTATACCCACTTGCAGTCAATTGCCTTTTGTCATAAGGAAACTCCCATGTCTTATTCTTTGCCAATGCATCCACCTCTTCATCTATAGCATTATTCCAGACTTGGTTTCCAATTTCCTCTTCAAAACAAGTGGGCTCAACATGTTGAACATACAATACCATGTACGCATAATGCATTTTCATGAAGCCATTATATGTCAGTCTATCCACTCGTTGCCTCACTCTATCTGATCTCCTCAATTGTAGTGCACTACTCTAGACAGTGTCTCAACCGTTTTTGCATATGGTGGAATATACTTTCTTGCGCTCTTTACTCCCGAAGTCTTACATGTGATATGCCAAACTCATCATCCATAGACTTATCCTCAGAACTTTCACCCATAGGCTTCTTCCCTTGTGTAATTTTTGCTCTCTTTTGTGCACTCCTCAACTTGCCATTCCGTAGGCTATAATTGCCACAACTTTTTTCATCTCTACTCACCAAAGGAACACTCCCAACATGGGTTATCTTATGCAATGTGTCATCTGCTGTAGTCCCATACTCTTCAGAGTGCATTTGCTACTTTCTATCAAACCATTTTGCATAGTGAGTCATATGGTTTGTAGCACATGAATCCAAAAACTAGTCATCCTCTCTAGGAGGGTATCATACCACCAAGTACGTGCTTCATGGTGAAGAGATGACCTCTAGGTGATTAACCTCCTCTAGAACCATAGCCATCATCACTCTATCCACTTGCATAGTGCCCAAACTTGGTCCTTCCTCAACCCCTAACCATGGCATTTTGCTTGTGAAAGCACTCTCTTTCAAAGTGGCCAAACCACACACAATAATGACATGAACAATCTCTCTATGGACTAGAACGCCCTCTACCTCTAGAATAGGATCTCCCCTTGCCTCTAGGCATAAAGTCACCATGTCCAAAGGTACTATGGCCTCATAGAAAGGTGCCTCCATGACCATAAGATGATTCTCTAGCTCCAGATGAGCTATCTTGATTTGCATTCTTTCCACTACTAGATACATTGAGGCCCAACTTAATCTCTTCTGTAGAGGAAGCAAAGCAATCAACTCTTCAAAATTAGGCATAGAGCCTCCCCTTAGAGAAATGGAGGTATCAAGGGATATGGATGCTGGTTCAAGTCCATTTAGAGTAACAAATACCAAATCATCATCATAAACTGGTACATTTATTGAAGCAATATCTGCTCCAGCCTATTTAATTTCTACCACATACTCACTAATGTTTATATTTCCTCTTCATGCACCATGAAACCTCTGGTTTAGTTGTATTTCTTAGCCTTCATGCATGTGCCATACATCTTTTCAATGATTTCCCATGCATCTTTGTAAGTATTTTCCTTTTTAATGTAGAGAATTAGTGTCTTTGATATACATATAGATATACAATGCAATACTTTCCTATTTTTATCAATCCAATCCTTGTATGCCTTTTTTGATCATCAATGGGCTCATCAAGTAATTCTGAACATGCACTTCATGTATAATAAGGTCCCAAATACCTCTTTCCATCAATAAATTCTCCATACGATAGGATCATACACTATAGCTGCCCTTAGTCAATTTGTCACCCACAATTTGTGTAATCTATGTAGTTTCCAACATTATGATAGCTGCAAATCCAATAAGGCCATATGTATGTAATGCGCCAAATCAGTATTGAAGCATGCAAACAAAGCCAAGCATCAACCAATTGAAATCAAGACCATAAAGCATTCAAAATCCCCAAGAAAATGCATATAAGTTGAATTCCACTACAATAGGTGTTGTACATGTGTCCAATTGCTATCGCATGTACCCATACATTATGCTCATATGTCAAATATTGGATGTCCAACAAGAATCAGTGAAAATGGACCCCAAACGGTGCTTGCATGATCCAAAAAGTATGAAAACATGGGTCTAAAATTGACCAATTTTCCTGCTATTTTTTAAGAAAATTTCATGCCAAGAATGAAATCCTATACAAGCTCAACCCACAAGAATTTTCATGGAATTTTCTTGAATTTTTTCCCCATCTAAATTGGCACCCAAAAATGGAATTAAACTTGCCTTTAAGTCTTAAACGAAGCTAGTTTACCCTTTGCAATGTGAACAGTTCAAATGTGAACCAATTGATAAGAAAACCAGCTTAGTATCATGACATGTGAACACAATTGTGCAAAATAACAAATTCAAAAGATCTCCAATGTGAATAGAGACAAAAATGGAACCAATTCATTGACATAACATTGTGAAAGGAGATTTGATTTGGGGGGTTTATTAGCCCTTAAGTAAGCTTTTAAAAAAGCTTAAAAAGATAAACTCATGGACTGTCTATTCCATTTGTAGATGACATTGATTTTGCGGGGTCTCCTATGTGTGGCATGATGGTAATAAATGTGTTGAAGATGTCATGTTGTCCATGATAAGGTGATTAGAGCCTCAAGCTCTACCATATATAAGTAATTAGAAAAACAATTCTCTCTTCTCTTCCTTGTCTATGTCAAACCCGTTGCTTCTTCTTCCAAAGCAAGCCCTCTACTTCTCAAAAGTTGACCCTATGCTTTTTCTTCACAAGTAGGCCCCTTGATTAAACTAGGCCTGAGCTTAAGCAACCCCTTTGCTTCTAACAATCAAAGCATGAGTTGATCCGAACATGAAAACCCATTGACCTTGTTGTTGCCATACAACATTTCTAGTCTCCTTGGGCTTCCCAATACATTCAAAGGTGAGCACTAATCCTCGAAATTGGAGCCCCAATGGCTCTACAATCTGATGTACCTATTTCAGCTAGATTAGTCAAAGATTAGTACTTGATTTAATGGTAGATAGTAAGCTTTCAACTCAATGTAGACCTTAATTTGATGCACTTCTTGATGCAAGCTTTCGATCCCACACTTCCGCTCTAATACCAAATGACAAGAATAGAAAAAGAAGTGCAACAGAAAGAGGGATAGCAAGAGATATGGAGGCTCTAGAGTTTTTCTTCATCATCATCTTCATTCTACTTCTTCCTTCATTTGCAATTGATACACCACACAAGTATTCTCTAAAGTGAGAGATAACTTTTGACCTTTTTAGGTCTCTTCACACAGATTCTCTACTTTATTTATGGATACACAATATATGACTTATCATATGCTTTATTTCTCAGCATGTGAGTGTGTGTACATTAACATACATACATACATACATACATACATACATATATGTGTGTGTGTGTGTGTGTGTGTGTGTGTGTGTGTGTGTGTGCACGCACATGCACATAAACATGTATATGCAACATATAAGGTACTATGTACATTAATATTATATAATGCATGTTATATATATGCATTTGTCATGTAGGCATAGAGATATTGAGAGGGTCTTCACAAAAAAAGAATAACAAGAAGGGTCAAGGGAGGGCAAAGACCCACACCCATTTCAACCTTTTGGCGAACTCTAGGATGTGTATATGTGAGCCTTTGGGTTGCCATAATAGAAAATGTGCATATAAAATGTATATAATATGCATTATATAATATTAATGTACATAGTACCTTATATGTTGCACATACATGTTTATGCACGCGCGTGTGTGTGTGCGTGCACGCACACACACACACACACACATGTATGTATGTATTGTTGGAAATAGGTCAAATCATGTATGCTACATGATGAGGAGACTTGCATCCCATAAGCACAGTGAGGAGAGTGGAGAAGTTGGAAAGCTATAAGACGTGTACTTGGTTCACTTTTCAATGTAATGCTATTGTACTTTGTACTTAGAATCTCTAATCCTATCCCCTCAAGACTGTGTTTATGAGTCCAAGCTAATGACTGGCCAAAGACCAAGCCACTTTTACCCAAGTTAACAAGCCAACTCCTAAGAGTTGTTGCACTAAACAAGTGATTATTGCACTAATTGTTTTAATTCGACTTAACCTTCCCTAATATCTACAACGTTGTTTGTAGTAGTCCAACTGCAAAGATTCTAAACTTCAATAAATTATACTAGGCACTAAATTGCCAAACCTAAGATGATTATGGTTTCTCCCCATCTCTCAGGGGCAGCTCCTCATAATGTTCTCCTGCCATGCTAGTGGCGGTTTATTCAGGAAATGTTTTTAATGTTTGACTTTGGAAAGGTTGTTTCAGGGATATAGATCTCTTAGATCTATTTGTATATCTCCGTTTAAAATTCCTTTTTATGTTTTTCTCCACCTGATTAAAATTAAATTTTTTTATTATTTGTTTAATTTTAAACAAACATTCAAATCAAATTTTCTGACGTACCATAAACTCCTAAATTTTAATCTCCCTTGGTAGACGTTTCCCACTCCGTATATAAATTTCGTCGTTGCTTTTAATTTTTTAAATAATTTTTTCGTTCTGCGAAAATCACGTCCTTTATTTTCCTCTTCTATAACCAGTATCAAGCATGATAAAACAAGTTCTTTCCACACTCTTATGGTTCACATACAACGTTCATTTTAAATCCCGTATATCCCCTTAGTTTTCTTTAAATTATACTAGTGGCCCTCCACTCCATGTATTTAAGAAATTGATTGTAAAATGAATAACATGTAAAAATTTAATATAGATGCTGAGGCTTTTTCCCCCATGCCATCCAATCGTTAAATTATTTGATTTTATTTTGGTTTTAATTTAAACTAAATTTTGTAACTGCAACCTAACATTATTAATCATTATAAAGTGTTGTTAAGTTTTTTTTTAAATTTATTTGTACCCTCCCATGTTTCATAAATGTCCACGACATGTGCAATTCCTCTTATCAAAACCAAAACACCATATCTTTATACAAACATTTTTTTAGTAAAATATTATTAAATTGTTGTTTCTTTACTTTAACCCTTACAACATAAATGCACTAACAAATCAAAGATTTTGTTTCCAATATTTCACTAAGAATCCATAGTTTATATCAATAAATAACACATTTTACGTAAAGGAAAACTATGCTTTTTCCCTAAATATAACTCTTTTCTAATTTTTAAATATAACAAAACATCTTTAAAAATCTTGATAGAAATTCAGTAAATTCCCTGACTCATAAGCTTTATAGAAAAAGTATCAGAACTTATAAATTTTCAATCAGTAATTTTATAAAATTTTATTTATGATAATTTTGAGTCATTTTTTAGTGTTTTCGACTGTTTTTAATTTTTAATAAATAAAAACCAGTTCAGATAAATGCAAACAACCATGTAGCATGAGAAAACAGGTTTAAAGACATATTTTAAAAATTATAAACTAAAGAAATTATCATGCCATATCATTTACTTTAGATAAACGAATTAAGACACTTACGTGCAAAACCGCGGGTCGTCGTCACGTCCTTGGAGACCGTGTCCTCTTTCTGTCTAGCCACTATCCAGCCATTGTGCATCGCAAGCTCAACATTTCTCGTCTCTTGAGAGATCTTATCACTTCAGATTAGATAAGTATATTGAAGCTCCAGTTTAGCGTCAAGAAAAGGACATGGTGATGATCTTCAACAACAAAGTATTGATTTCAATTCTCCGCTCTTATTCTCCAATTACATTCTTTTGCAATCTTTTTTTTATTGTGCTCTCCAAACCCTCCTATCTCTCCCTCTCTCCAATTCGTTCAAAAAGATGGCACCCTCTTTCTCACGACTATTTCTTTCTCTCTCTCTCTAGTCTCTAGATGCTCTTCTGCCTATGACTCCCACACTTATTCTTCAAACTCCATGTTACATAGAACACAAGAAGGATCTCCCATCCGCCTTTGGTCCACAAAAGAACAACCCCCACAACAAAAGAAGAATGACTTGAGCACCATAATCCCCCCGTACAAATGTGGCTCCATAAATCAATTTTATACCATAGCACGCCCTTGCTTATGATTTTGTCGATGAAGATCTCCTCCCATATGGCCTCTTGGTATGTGTTAGACGTGATTTTGATTGCAATTTAGACTTGACCATTGTCATGATTACTTTATTTGTAAGAGAAGAGGTTAATGTTGTGTGAATTAAACTTTAGAAGTAGGGTTTCCTTTTGTTTAGAGTTTTCAATAGACGGGAAGAAGAATCCGAAAACTCTGTCGCTACAAACACATTGCTTTCTGCTCTGATGTTTTGCGATGCTGATGGCGCTTGATTTGAAAGATTTATTATTGTCAATCTACTGCTACAGAAGGCGATGAAGTTGTTTGAATTTGCTGATGTTGATTTCGCAACTACGTATCATGTTGTGCCCTGAATCTTGACAGATTAACAGACCTCCTTTCGCTTTCTTCCTTTTCATCACTGCTCTTTCCATAAATTGATGCGTTCATCCCACATCCTTTAGCTTCTTGCCCTGTTACTCCTTTGACCAACATCAATGCAGATCAAGCCATCATAATCATCCTTCCATCAGTTAAAGTAGCAAAACACGAACGTGCATTCCTTTGTGTGTGCGTTTCCTAGCTTCTTTGTCTGGCATCCCAGATCACCTCCCTCCCGGCAGACGCACCAATGAGCAGCCCTTCCAAGCAAGATGAAAACCTGGGTAATGGAGGTTGTGAAAAATTGAAAGAAAAATCGTGTATCGTCCCTGTGTGCGATTGCATGCGGCCTCTGTTGCTTCATACATCGTATGCTTCTCTCTCCCTTCCACGTCGTGTCGCACCCCTCCCTTATCATGACAGTTTTTTTTCTCTAACTGCTCTCTCACACAACATTCTTTTTCTCCCCCCTCTCACTACATTTTTTTAAAAGAATAATGACTCTCCCCTAATAATTTCTTCCTCAACTCTCTATGAGTTGGAAACTTCCTTCTTCTTCATGTTCTTTTCGGATAATCTCTACATTGTCATGGCCAAGTCCTCCTTTCCTCTTTGGAGAACTTCCTTCAAAGACTCTTGAATGGCTCTATAGTGCCTACTTTTTGGAAATTTCCTTTCTTACTCCCTTGTTGACTTATTTTCTTGAGTGACTTCTCAATATTGGGCTTTTTTTCCACCCTTGGTCATTTGACCTTCATTTATCCCACTTTTTTACTACTAGTGCTACTTGGAATGGTTTTGACAATCCCAAGGCTGTAGTAATGAGCTTATGAGAGCACTACCATAGGTGATCACATAACTTGGCCTTAGTAGTGATAAGCTTTTCATAAGGATTTTTGGGAAGATCCATATGTGCCTTGGCAACTGATGAAGACCCTCAATGCAAGAGATATTATGCTACACTAATGATAGGGATACGAACCAAAAGTCCCCTGATACTCTTGGCCTTGACAATTTAACTGTCTCATTGAAAAAATCTTATATTGGTTGCGAAAAAATTCCAGCTTTCCAATTACCTGATATTCAACACCTCCCCAAAGGAATCTCCATAATAATCACCAATGATCTAACGATCACCCCTTGATCATCACTACAGTATTACTGTAGACAATAATCACAATCATGATGCTGTGCATTCTTCATAAAGAATTTAATCCTTAGGAGGTAGGAGGTAGCATATTAACTAGTGAAATCCCCCATCCCTTAGATTAATACTAAGATATCCTATCAACCTGTCAAGACCTTGCCAAGTCTAAAATTCCCCCGAAAACCCCTAATTTATAATAAGGTCTTATCTCCTCTAAGTGATAATAATCCCTACGGGAAAATTTTAAACAGTCATAGCTAAGATTCACTAAGTAAACCTATCAGATTTTTATCTAAAACTCCACCTTCCTCTCATACAGGAACTTTCTCATAGATTCATCTCCTAGCTAGACTGCAAGGACACGGCCTCCAAAGACAGCAACAACGAACACCGCATCTGCATTAAATTAATGTAAAAATTTAGTAATAAGGTGTCAATTGTATACAGTTTTGCCAAAAAATTGTTGCAATAAATGGCATGTTTTTAGGTGTTGTCATTCTCCCCTACTGAAATGCGAAGCGTCCTCGCGAGCACAGCTACATCACGAACATTCAGCATCACGAACACTGCTACCACGAGCACTGCTACGCAACTTTGAAAGAAAAATATACTCTCCTCCACTTAATTGCGAAGCGTCCTCGCGAGCACAACTACATCACCTGCATAACCGCACATGGACAACTAGTAGACACTAAAAAGATAGGAAAGAAAAAAAAGAAAAAAAATACTTGTTGGTGTCCTATTAAAACACAAACCATACAAACATTCCAAGTAAATTGTATAAAAACTTATGCAAACTAACATTCTCCCTTACTCACTCTCCCCACTTAAATGCATAACAGAGCTTCATCCATTGCATAGAATATACCAACTAGGAAGCTGTCTAGAGCCGCTAAACAACAATAATCCCTCTAGGCAATAAATTGCCACACTACTATCCTACTAAAAATATTGCTTCTGAAATAGCATCACTGATAAGGTCGTTACTTAGCAAAGAACCCAAACAAGGCAAACTAATACTACAACACTAAATAGGACTCCTAGGGTTTAGCTGCTAACCCTCCATGTTCTACTAGAACAACCAGCCAATGGTTCGTAACTGCTAATTGTCCAAGGCTTTTCTTTTAAGTTTATGTTTTAATGGTTTTTTTTTTAAATGTCAAAAGAGTATATACATTGATTCTCTTTCCCAAAAGGTCCCACCCCAAAGAGATACAAGGCATCGGACACAGGGCACTCGTCAAGGAAATCCCTACAGCCTACCAGGACCTCAGAGGCGATGGTTATCTTCTTTTGGTTGTTTTTTTTTTCAAACCTTGCAGTCTCAGGGTGTTTTTTTCTTGTTTGTTTTTATTCTTTCTTTCTTTCTTTAAAAGAATAAATATATAGACTCTTCCGAACTTTTAATATTTGGATTGGATTTTAAGGATTGTTTTGTTGTTGTTTTTTTTTTTTTTTTTTAAGGATCAACTAAAAAGCTAAGAAGACATCACTTAATTGAACAGTCAAACATTTCAGCTCAACAACTTTGCTCGAGGAATCTAATCTAACGCATAATACTAGTCACTCTGCCTAGGCAAATGATAAGCAAAGAATACTCACCAGCTTAGCATCTTTCTTCCACGCTACTCCTAGTCAAATTTTCGTGGAGAGAACCTTGTTATTCAGCTATCCCACATATCGCTAGAAAAGCGACCAAAAGATAGGGGAAAACTCTATAGGATTCCTAATCGGACACCCATACAATGAAATTCACTATGTTATGCACACATGTCACCCCCTTTTTAATCACTCCCTAATGCTAAGTCCCATCCCTTGTGAGTGGACTTCATATAGAGAGAATTGTATATATATATCATTCATATTTGTTTAAAATATTTATTTATAATTCCTCTGTAATTACTAAGGTTTTTTGTTTTTTTCTTTTTCTTTCTTTTTACATCTCTAATTTCGTTCCATAAATTTTTTTATTCTTGTATTTTTTTCAAAATGAATATGAAATAAAAAGTTTAGGTATGAAACAACCTTGTATGTTCGTGGATATTGCAACTCCAAGAATCAACAGAAACATACAACAGTGTGTAGCGCACAATCATAGTCAAATCTGCACATGAAACATACACTAGCCAATACAATGTTAAAGGGTTAAATAAATAATAACACTCTTCCTTGTACAAAAGAATTGTCAAATACTCATGTTACAATCGCGATCAACTAGACTGTCGTAACGCTTCCACTGCTTGGTTGTTTAAGAAGCAATATATTTCTCCACTTGATAACCATTCTTGCATATAGAACTGTCCATCTTACTAACTTAAATATCCCAAACTCCAGCACTGAAAGGAATATCCTGACCGTGCGTGCAACTAACTACCTAACTACGTGGAAAATAAAACTAAAGTGCATGAAAACCTACAGGATATCAATAACTCAAAGCATTGTATGTTTTTTTTTTTAACGATATATATTTGTTTGTTTGTTTGTTTGTTTTTTTTTTTTTCAAAATGTAGAATAAAAGAAAAACATAAAAGACTAAGAAAACAAAATATCTAGACTAAAATCTTCAAAGTCTCTGAGATCTTCTAGTAAAAACAATAATCCTAATCCGAAATCATCAACTCTATCTAAGTCAAACCTATTAACTAAACTATCATCTATAGGATGCTCAAGAATAGCCTCTAGCGTAGACATATCAGAAGTCACAGATCCGCTATCAGGTGCATCGCTAAGAACCTCCATCACATCATGGAGCGAAGCCAAAGCTGCATCATCATAGTAGGGCATAGGGGCCACTGGTAAAGCATCTAAGGAATGCCCCTCGGTCGCATCCATGTACCAACAAATATAATCCCAACAAGGACATGGAACGCTAGTCTGCAAATCATGGTAAGATGGAGTAAGGCGGTAGACAGTCGAACGATATCTCGCAAATTCTGCCTGCTCTCTACCTACCCTAGACTGGCCAGCGCCGCGCTCAGGAGAAAAAACACTATTATAATCATGACGCTAGTAGGTATAACCAATCATTTCCTGCATGGCAGTGGTACCATAGCGTCGAAAGTATGTGCGACACTGCCAACACAAGAGCTGAGCACACACAAATAAATGCCGCTGACAGGACCTACAACCAAAAGGTGGATGATACTGTAAACAAAAAATAATCACAAAAGAGGAACCACAACAGGCCTCCTCTCTCGGTGCATATAAAAACCTGTCATGCGTTTGAAAACGCGGAATATCGTAAGGTCCAGCATGAACAGGATCAGTACTATCGGCATCAATACGAGGGTAAAGCGCATCCATCCACAAAAAGGCCATACCTGCATCCCATTTAAAAACCCCCCAAGAAAGAAAAGACATCCAAGGGTGGATTAGTCAAAATATTATTGTAACTACTAACCTAACTATACCTAGCTAACCTAAGTCACAAAATGTTTAAGGCGCAGGTCATTAACCCTAAATATCTCATTTTCAGCATTAATATCCTGCACATCAAGAGAACCATTATCATAAACATTAATCACCTTAAAAGGTCCCAACCAACGAATTTTAAGCTTCCCAGGAAATTTATAATAACGACTGTCATAAAGTAAAACTAAATCGCCTTCTTTAAACTCCCGTACTTTAATATTCTGGTCGTGCCATGCTTTACGACGTTTTTGCATTGCTTCTAGACTTTGTAGAGCTAATAATCTTTCCTCATCCAACTTTACCAATTGTAAAATCTGTTGTTTCAAAGATTCAACCTCACCTAGTCGTAATGATAGAGCTACTCGTAAAGTGGGCAACTCTTGCTCAATAGGGAATATAGCATTAGTACCATAAACTAAATTGAAGGGTGTATTTTGCACTATCACCTTATAAGTAGTTCTATAGGCCCATAACGCTTCATATAAACGTTCATCCCAATCTCGCCTGTGGGAAGCAACCGTTTTAGTTAAAATCCCACAGATAATGCGATTGGTTACTTCAACCTGACCGTTAGCTCTGGGATAATAAGGTGTTGATTTGCCATGTTTAATTTTATAGATTTCCATTAGCTCGCTGATAAGACCATTCAAGAAATGGGAACCTCGGTCACTTACTAATTCCAGTGGGCAACCAAAATGCGTAATAATATTCTCATACATAAACTTAGCCACATCAATGGCTTTATCCGTTTTAAGCGCTTTTGCTTCCACCCACTTTGTAATATAGTCAGTACAGACTAAGATATAACGATTCGATCGATATCTAGTAGGCGGATCAATTGGGCCTACAAAATCAATTCCCCATTTCTCAAAAGGTGCTAATGCTAATATAGGTGTCAAAGGCGTAGCAAAACTCTTAGAAGGACGACCAGTCCTTTGACATACATCGCATTTGCGACAATAATAATAAGTATCTTTAAATAGAGTAGGCCACCAATAACCAGCTAATAGAACTTTTCTTGCAGTCAATTCACCGGCAAAATGGCCACCACACGGCTCATCATGCAATGCCTTAAGAACCACTGGTACTTCATCTTCCCTTACACAACGTCGATAGATACCTTCGCGTGGAAAAAATTTATAAAGGTAACCCCCTAATAATCCGTAGGAGCGTGATTGCATTAATATCTGACGTTTCCTGCGCTTATCAGCACCAGGTGGATATCGAGCAGTACTAAGAAAATTTGCAATATCAGCATACCATGGAACTTGTGTCTCCACAGTAAAAAGTGATGCATCCGGCAAATCATCTTCCACACCTTCCTCCTTGTCTGATGTTAATAATCGTGATAGATGATCTGCTAGCACATGAGCTCTACCAGGACGAGTAACTATTTGAAAATCAAACTCTTGGAATAACAACATCCAACGAATCACACGTCGTGAAAGTTCTACTTTATTAAGCAAATACTTTAACGCCTCATGATCAACATATATAGTAAACTTATTCCCTAATAAATAATGACGAAATTTCTCCACCACAAATACCATTGATAGGCATTCTTTCTCAGTGGTGGTATAATTCCTTTCTGCATCACTTAAATTTCGACTCGCATAATAAATTGGATGATCCACCTTATTATCATCTGCTTGGCACAAAACAGCTCCTACAGCATACATAGATGCATCAGCATGAATATGGAATTCTTTTGTCCAATCTGGAGGTGCGAGTACTGGTCCTTCAATTAACTTATGTTTAAGAAATTCAAATGCTTTCTGGCAAACATTATCCCAAATAAAAGGAGTATCCTTTCGTAGTAGATTTGTCAAAGGTGATGCCACCTTTGCAAAATCGGAAATAAATCTCCGATAATAATTTAGATGTCCTAAAAATCCACGCAATTGCTTAAGATTTGTTGGAGGTGGAAGTGCAGAAATCTTAATAATTTTAGCTGGATCCATGGCAATACCTTCTTTAGAAACGATATGCCCCAATAAGGTTCCTTTTGGTACTCCAAAAACACATTTATCAGGATTCAAGGATATACCTACTTCATCACTACGTTCAAATACTTGCGTTAGTAGCTCAGGCATTTCTTTTGCCGTACCATAGACACAAAAGTCATCTAAGAAAACTTCCATCCATTGACGTAGAAAATCTTGATAAGCTGCAATCATAACTCTCTGAAATGTTGCGGGTGCATTGCACAAACCAAAAGGCATTACTCTATAAGCAAATGTACCCCATTCAGTAGTAAATGTAGTTTTGGATTGATCTTCAGGATGAATTAGTACTTGGTTGTAACCGCTAAATCCATCCATGAAAGAATACAGCTCATGACCAGCAACCTTATCAAGTACCTGATCAGTAAATGGCAAAGGAAAATGATCTTTACGTGTTTTGCTATTCAACTTTCTATAATCGACACAAATGCGAATCTTCTTACTATTCTTCTTGGGTACTACCACAATAGGAGATACCCATTCACTGTATGCAACAGGATAAATAAATCCAGCATCTAAAAGCTTAGTAATTTCAGCTTTCACTAACTCTGCATACACAGGGTTTGTTCGTCGTTGACGTTGACATACAGGTTTTGTGCCTGGTTCTAGATCAATAAAATGCTGACATAATTCAGCTTTGATACCCTTAAGGTCCCTATATGACCAAGCAAAAGCGTCAACATGCACTCGTAAGACTTCTTCGAATCTTTCACGATGTGGTGATTCCAATTGGTCTCCTAAATTTAAATATTTTCCTTCTGCCATTTTAAGCTTAACTACTTCAACTTCAGGCTCTTCAATAAATAGAGAGTCTATTCTTCGTGGCTTAATTGTGGGCACATCTTCAGATATCTGCATCAATACATTTTCAAGCAGGTTATTCTTAGTACTTGATTCCAGTGCTTCTTCTCCCACATTCACAGAATTTACTAAGGGTAAAGCCCTATAAGGAATAATAGCCAGGTTATCTTGCGTAGCACCATCAACTTCTACTCCATAGACATTTACTAACTCAGGAAAGGATTTTTCAGTATATCTCTTCCCATATTTATCTAAATCGCCATTATTGACATTTACATTTTTACGAGATTTCATGGTAAATGAGGTTCTTACAGAGTCAATTACGCTAGGTATCTGCTCTGAATTACGTGGATATTGAGCATGTAACCTATGGCGATATCGACGTAAAATTTCGTTATTCTTTTCTAGACATTCCTGATCATCTAAACTCCAAAACCATTGATTATCTTTAAGCTTGAGAATTAATGAATGTAGATTCTCATCCTCCTCGCCCTGAATTCGATAGCCCAAATAATGTATAACTTGTTTCAGTTCCACAAAATTCCTAGGTGCTGCAGGTTCAAACCATCTAAGTTGTGGCTCTTGCCCATCCCCATAAATAGTAAAATCCATTACTCTTTCTTTTGGATGAGGCAACACCACCGCTTGCATATTGTGCAATTTAACCTTAGTAGGTTCAGATTGGACTCGTTGATAACCAATTATCGGTCCCCTAGAACAGCGATAAATCTTCTGCGCAATTCTGGTCGAACGCCTAAAAGAATGACACAACCAGGGAACATTTGTAGGGTTTTTCTCTTGAGTCTCTGGTTCAAAAGTATTCTTAGATTTATTTTTTTCCAAAAACCTATCAGTGTTTTCATGTTCTTCCCAATAATTTGTATCCATAGATAACGCTTGGTCCATCTGTAACTCACCCCTACTGAATTTAGATTTCTCTTCTTCTAAATAAAATTCTAAAAGCGAGATTTCATCTAGATATCGCCTTTCTCTAAACTGAAACTCTGCCTTTTCCTTTTGCAACTCAGTAATCTTCTTCATTGCTTCATTTACAGCAGTCAACGCTGCCTCACGCTCTACTTCCAATGCCTCTTCCAATTCTCTAATAATCCTAGCGTAATTACCATGATGTTCACGAGAAGTCTGTGAAAACCTATTAAAAGCCGAAGCTGAATCATCCTCATCCTCACGAGATAGTGGTCTTTGTAAGGGTTTGCACCTATGCCTACTTCTCCTTTCTCTTTCCTTCGCTTCTAGCTGGTAGTAATAAATCCTTTTAGCTCTATCTGGCATTTGTCCAAATCCAAAGGGTAAAGCATTTTCCCCATAAGGAAGAGCTTCTAAAATCCTACTCTCAAGCATACTATTATGATTATCAGTAACATCATCTTCTCCCATACCTTCTGAAGAGGTTATTGAAATGTCAGCCACATCAGATATCATTAACTCAGGCATTTCTTCCTCATCTAATTCATCCATAGAAATCACTTCCGACATGTTGTAAGCAGAAAATACATCTTCTTGATTATTTCCTTCTTGATCCGTAGATAATTGAAAACATGTTTCAAGTGAATCATCAAGATATTCTGCTTCTTCTGCTGAAAGCATTAAGCAGTCGAGGGTTGTATCTTCGGATGTAGATAACCACTGAGTAATATCGCTATCTGAATCATTGTCAGATGAAAACGCTACAGCATATTCACCAATACCCGTCTGTTCTACCTTGTGAGGCTGATTTACTATATTGACCTCCACTTTCTCTGCTCCTGCTGGGTGTGGTGTTTTAAATAACCAGGCATAAGGCCCTTCATGATTAGTCCCCTCCTTATCTGAATCATAAAACTCACTGTTGGATTTCTCATCCATTCCACTAACTGCTTCATCTCCTGAATCTTTCAAAAATCCTTTTGAAATAACTTGTATTTTAACCCTATCATTTCGAGGACCAATCACAATTGAACCTTTATACCAGTCTTGAATGCATCTTGCTTGGTATAACCAAGGTCTTCCCAACAGGACAGAATATGATGAAATATTTGTTTGCGAACGAACGATCAAATAGTTCACATGAAATTCTAATCCGGCTACTACAGATTTCACATTCCGCAGTAACCCCAAAGGAGTTACTTTCCTTTGATCAGCCACCCGTAAAACAATATGAGTAGGTTCTAGAGCTTTCAACCCTAATTCTTGCATTGCCTGTTCTGTCATTAAATTAACTGCTGAACCGCCATCCAACTGCACTTCATGTAGCAAGTGGCCATTAATAGTAGTATCGATAACTGGAGCTCCTGGGTCCACAAATAAATCTACTATTTTTACATCCTTAGTTGTTTTTCCTTTGGAAGAATTTTCACTGACTTTAGAAGCGTTTATCTCAATCCTCTTCCTTCGACGCCGAACTAATTTATGGTAAAGTTGTTTCCGACAAACAGGCGCTATTTCTAGTAATTACCGAAGGTTAATAGTCAATGATATTTCTTCTAATGCAGCCCAAAGATCATAGGTCTTATTTACGGATTCTACAAAATCTTTACTCCCTTCCTTAGGAGGAACCAATCTTTCGGGAAAAGGAGCTACTCCCACTTGAATCTTAGGATTTACTAAGGGCACAGGTAATAAGGGATGGTCAGAGGAATGCTGCGGAGAATCCGATTCAGGTAGTTCTATATTAGGATCTATGTCCTTAGACTTATCCTTCACTGCTCCGTTTAATTGTGGACTCTCTTCCTCTAAACCTTGCTCCTTTTGCTGTTGCTTTTGTGCCCGAGTAATAACACCAATCATCGGGTCAGCTCTAAAAGTCACCTTGCGAGGTATAAATTTTGACTTAACTCCAGTATCTTTCCTTATTGTTTCTACTTCAACTAAATTTGCAGCAGACGTTGAAGGTTCGTTAGAGGTTTGTTTCCCTTTGTCAGACATTTTATTATCCTCTCGCTTAGGACAATTCTCTTCATAGTGTCCTTCACCACTGCACCTCCTACAAAGAGGAGTATAGTCTTGATTTTTACGCGCATTTGGACAATATGTGGCTATGTGACCTTCTTGTTGGCATCGATAACAAATTACTGGTCCCCTAGGTCTTTGTTGACCACCTTGTCCCATTGGATTATGAAAATTTCCATTATTTCTTCTAAAAGGAGAATTTCTCCCTCGATTGCCATCACTGTTGTAATTGTTTCGAGGCACTGGGGGTCTACCCTGGGTGGGCAATCCTCGTGGCCTAAAAGGTTGATTGGGTGGTCCAATCTCATAAGTCCTATTATTACGATCCATGTAATTGTAATTCGTTTGCATTGAACGAGCTTGTTGTTGCTCTTGACCTAATTTATGCCAACAATTTATATCTAAATGACCAGTCTTGTGGCAAAAAGAGCAAAATGGTGGATGATCGGGCATTAACCTTGAAGGCGTCGGACACTCTGTAGCCACATGGCTGTAACCATGACACTTACCACACCAGATATTAGATCGAGGTGGGTTTGAAGTCGAATTTCCCGACGATTGTTGAGCACTAGATCCTTGTGTCGTTATCGAATAAATTTCCTTCAAAGGCGCTTGAACTGCAGTCATAATTTCCTCCTTTAATTTTCCTAGAGATTTCGCAATAATATCTGCTACTTTTGCTTCATCCAGAGGAGATTGAGATTGCGGCATAGAAGGCATTCCTGTCTGCATCATATAGGCTGGAATTGAAGTGTACGGATTTAAGGGTACACTTGACATGTTTGAGCTTGCGGTTACCGAGGGATTTAAAGGAACGGTCACATAAGACACGTTCTTAGGTACCTCGCCTGAAGTGCTTGGGTATTCTGTCCGAGATTCTTTGAATAGATCTCTCCGTCGTTGTTGACTAAGCTGCACTTCTTCCCACCATCTAGCATGTGTTTTAGCATCTGCCAACGCAGCTGGTCGTTGTAAACTAACATGCTGATGAACTTCAGGATTAAGTCCATCAATAAACTTACGTTTTTGCGTGGGATCGTCAGGAGCAGGATTCATCTTACGAATGATTGTCTCCATGCGCTCAATATAATGTTCAACACTTTCAGTTGCTCCTTGGGACAGATAATCCAGTTGAAGAGCCAATCTATCTTGAAAACCTTGTCGTCTAAATTTTTCTAGAAAAGCTCTTGATAAGGCATCATAGGGCCCTTTATGTTGAGCATCTAAATTCCCATACCATTTCGCTGCTTCATCTTTTAATGTTGCAGGGAAGATATGAAGCTTTTGGTCATCATCTATTATCTCATTGGCGACGCAAGTCACCTCAAATCTTTGTGAATGGGCATCGGGATCTTCGTCCCATAGCCCCCCGAATTGCGTGAAATCAGCTAATCTGACTGGGTTGCGAGCCATTGTTTCTCTAAATAGTAGCCCTAACCCTAAATCGTTGATAATATCAAACCACGGAGGTTCCTGAGGTTTCTTAAATAATTGACGCAATCCGAAATTTGACTCTAAATCCCAGTCAAAGAGTAGTTTAATACTCCCGACCGTAGCATTAGCTTCACTCTCCCTATTTTCACTATTTTGCCTACCTCTTTCCCCAGTGACACTGCTAGTACTGGAGACAACTTGATCCCATTGATATGAAGCTGCTTCACTTTCCTTTGATAGTGTTCTATCAGTTGATAAGCTAGGCTGAAGAGGTTCTACCGTTGAGTTAGACACAGCGTCTACTCCCAAATTCAGCAATGCGTTGACCCTCTCTAGCCTTTCTAATAGCCAAGCCTCTTGTCGCACTGCTCGTTCTCTAACTCGCTGATCCCTAGCTTCGTTTTGCTGCTTCCGTCTCTCTTCTAAATTCATCCACGAGTACTAAACTAGCTTTTACTGTCATACTCCAAAATTACGCTCGTTTTATTGGAAGCTATAAAATTAGGTTGTCGCTTATATGCGCACTTAGAAGGTTCAAAATAGTCGGCAACTCTGGGTCTATCTCCCCAAAAGGTAACTTTTCTTCTTGCTCGGGGATTAAGCCTAGAATTTCAGCAACCTCTCTAACGTCTTTCATGTCAAAAGCAATTTTTAAACCTCTGGATACACGTATCCAAGGCAACACATCATCCCACACTACTCTTCTAAACGTCCGATAAGCTGTGCGGTGATACCAATCAAAGTGGTACGATACACTGATTGTATTTAACTCCACTGCGTCTATTAACCCAAAGTGTGTCGCTAATAGAACTATGGTTTGCGCACAGTCGTTATAACCCCAGCTCCAAGAGGATAATTGTTCGACGTCCACCGTTAATTGTGGCCCAAAATATGTGCCTCCCTCTACTAACTCTGTATCTCTCGCCCAGTCTAGCACTTTTCTTTGGCACTCTTGGGGCAAATTAGGAAAATAGTCCCTTAGAAAAGAGACTGCGTATTCACTCATAAATAACACTTAGGATCTAAAATACCCTCGGAAGATTTATCACTCGTTCGAGCGCACTTGGCTCCCGGCAGACGCACCAAAAAATGACTGGCCAAAGACCAAGCCACTTTTACCCAAGTTAACAAGCCAACTCCTAAGAGTTGTTGCACTAAACAAGTGATTATTGTACTAATTGTTTTAATTCGACTTAACCTTCCCTAATATCTACAACGTTGTTTGTAGTAGTCCAACTGCAAAGATTCTAAACTTCAATAAATTATACTAGGTACTAAATTGCCAAACCTAAGATGATTATGGTTTCTCCCCATCTCTCAGGGGCAGCTCCTCATAATGTTCTCCTGCCATGCTAGTGGCGGTTTATTCAGGAAATGTTTTTAATGTTTGACTTTGGAAAGGTTGTTTCAGGGATATAGATCTCTTAGATCTATTTGTATATCTCCGTTTAAAATTCCTTTTTATGTTTTTCTCCACCTGATTAAAATTAAATTTTTTTATTATTTGTTTAATTTTAAACAAACATTCAAATCAAATTTTCTGACGTACCATAAACTCCTAAATTTTAATCTCCCTTGGTAGACGTTTCCCACTCCGTATATAAATTTCGTCGTTGCTTTTAATTTTTTAAATAATTTTTTCGTTCTGCGAAAATCACGTCCTTTATTTTCCTCTTCTATAACCAGTATCAAGCATGATAAAACAAGTTCTTTCCACACTCTTATGGTTCACATACAACGTTCATTTTAAATCCCGTATATCCCCTTAGTTTTCTTTAAATTATACTAGTGGCCCTCCACTCCATGTATTTAAGAAATTGATTGTAAAATGAATAACATGTAAAAATTTAATATAGATGCTGAGGCTTTTTCCCCCATGCCATCCAATCGTTAAATTATTTGATTTTATTTTGGTTTTAATTTAAACTAAATTTTGTAACTGCAACCTAACATTATTAATTATTATAAAGTGTTGTTAAGTTTTTTTTTAAATTTATTTGTACCCTCCCATGTTTCATAAATGTCCATGACATGTGCAATTCCTCTTATCAAAACCAAAACACCATATCTTTATACAAACATTTTTTTAGTAAAATATTATTAAATTGTTGTTTCTTTACTTTAACCCTTACAACATAAATGCACTAACAAATCAAAGATTTTGTTTCCAATATTTCACTAAGAATCCATAGTTTATATCAATAAATAACACATTTTACGTAAAGGAAAACTATGCTTTTTCCCTAAATATAACTCTTTTCTAATTTTTAAATATAACAAAACATCTTTAAAAATCTTGATAGAAATTCAGTAAATTCCCTGACTCATAAGCTTTATAGAAAAAGTATCAGAACTTATAAATTTTCAATCAGTAATTTTATAAAATTTTATTTATGATAATTTTGAGTCATTTTTTAGTGTTTTCGACTGTTTTTAATTTTTAATAAATAAAAACCAGTTCAGATAAATGCAAACAACCATGTAGCATGAGAAAACAGGTTTAAAGACATATTTTAAAAATTATAAACTAAAGAAATTATCATGCCATATCATTTACTTTAGATAAACGAATTAAGACACTTACGTGCAAAACCGCGGGTCGTCGTCACGTCCTTGGAGACCGTGTCCTCTTTCTGTCTAGCCACTATCCAGCCATTGTGCATCGCAAGCTCAACATTTCTCGTCTCTTGAGAGATCTTATCACTTCAGATTAGATAAGTATATTGAAGCTCCAGTTTAGCGTCAAGAAAAGGACATGGTGATGATCTTCAACAACAAAGTATTGATTTCAATTCTCCGCTCTTATTCTCCAATTACATTCTTTTGCAATCTTTTTTTTATTGTGCTCTCCAAACCCTCCTATCTCTCCCTCTCTCCAATTCGTTCAAAAAGATGGCACCCTCTTTCTCACGACTATTTCTTTCTCTCTCTCTCTAGTCTCTAGATGCTCTTCTGCCTATGACTCCCACACTTATTCTTCAAACTCCATGTTACATAGAACACAAGAAGGATCTCCCATCCGCCTTTGGTCCACAAAAGAACAACCCCCACAACAAAAGAAGAATGACTTGAGCACCATAATCCCCCCGTACAAATGTGGCTCCATAAATCAATTTTATACCATAGCACGCCCTTGCTTATGATTTTGTCGATGAAGATCTCCTCCCATATGGCCTCTTGGTATGTGTTAGACGTGATTTTGATTGCAATTTAGACTTGACCATTGTCATGATTACTTTATTTGTAAGAGAAGAGGTTAATGTTGTGTGAATTAAACTTTAGAAGTAGGGTTTCCTTTTGTTTAGAGTTTTCAATAGACGGGAAGAAGAATCCGAAAACTCTGTCGCTACAAACACATTGCTTTCTACTCTGATGTTTTGCGATGCTGATGGCGCTTGATTTGAAAGATTTATTATTGTCAATCTACTGCTACAGAAGGCGATGAAGTTGTTTGAATTTGCTGATGTTGATTTCGCAACTACGTATCATGTTGCGCCCTGAATCTTGACAAATTAACAGACCTCCTTTCGCTTTCTTCCTTTTCATCACTGCTCTTTCCATAAATTGATGCGTTCATCCCACATCCTTTAGCTTCTTGCCCTGTTACTCCTTTGACCAACATCAATGCAGATCAAGCCATCATAATCATCCTTCCATCAGTTAAAGTAGCAAAACACGAACGTGCATTCCTTTGTGTGTGCGTTTCCTAGCTTCTTTGTCTGGCATCCCAGATCACCTCCCTCCCGGCAGACGCACCAATGAGCAGCCCTTCCAAGCAAGATGAAAACCTGGGTAATGGAGGTTGTGAAAAATTGAAAGAAAAATCGTGTATCGTCCCTGTGTGCGATTGCATGCGGCCTCTGTTGCTTCATACATCGTATGCTTCTCTCTCCCTTCCACGTCGTGTCGCACCCCTCCCTTATCATGACAGTTTTTTTTCTCTAACTGCTCTCTCACACAACATTCTTTTTCTCCCCCCTCTCACTACATTTTTTTAAAAGAATAATGACTCTCCCCTAATAATTTCTTCCTCAACTCTCTATGAGTTGGAAACTTCCTTCTTCTTCATGTTCTTTTCGGATAATCTCTACATTGTCATGGCCAAGTCCTCCTTTCCTCTTTGGAGAACTTCCTTCAAAGACTCTTGAATGGCTCTATAGTGCCTACTTTTTGGAAATTTCCTTTCTTACTCCCTTGTTGACTTATTTTCTTGAGTGACTTCTCAATATTGGGCTTTTGTTCCACCCTTGGTCATTTGTCCTTCATTTATCCCACTTTTTTACTACTAGTGCTACTTGGAATGGTTTTGACAATCTCAAGGCTATAGTAATGAGCTTATGAGAGCACTACCATAGGTGATCACATAACTTGGCCTTAGTAGTGATAAGCTTTTCATAAGGATTTTTGGGAAGATCCATATGTGCCTTGGCAACTGATGAAGACCCTCAATGCAAGAGATATTCTGCTACACTAATGATAGGGATACGAACCAAAAGTCCCCTGATACTCTTGGCCTTGACAATTTAACTGTCTCATTGAAAAAATCTTATATTGGTTGCGAAAAAATTCCAGCTTTCCAATTACCTGATATTCAACACCTCCCCAAAGGAGTCTCCATAATAATCACCAATGATCTAATGATCACCCCTTGATCATCACTACAGTATTACTGTAGACAATAATCACAATCATGATGCTGTGCATTCTTCATAAAGAATTTAATCCTTAGGAGGTAGGAGGTAGCATATTAACTAGTGAAATCCCCCATCCCTTAGATTAATACTAAGATATCCTATCAACCTGTCAAGACCTTGCCAAGTCTAAAATTCCCCCGAAAACCCCTAATTTATAATAAGGTCTTATCTCCTCTAAGTGATAATAATTCCTACGGGAAAATTTTAAATAGTCATAGCTAAGATTCACTAAGTAAACCTATCAGATTTTTATCTAAAACTCCACCTTCCTCTCATACAAGAACTTTCTCATAGATTCATCTCCTAGCTAGACTGCAAGGACACGGCCTCCAAAGACAGCAACAACGAACACCGCATCTGCATTAAATTAATGTAAAAAGTTAGTAATAAGGTGTCAATTGTATACAGTTTTGCCAAAAAATTGTTGCAATAAATGGCATGTTTTTAGGTGTTGTCAGCTAATCTATCTTGGAACCTAATTCACTGAAGTAAAAGTCTGTGTCTAGTCATCAATCTTCATGTCTCTTGCTTATGAGTTCAAGCCTCCATAACTAAACTGTGTTCAAGATCATGTTTCTCAACATGGTATCAGAGCCATGGTGAGCTCAATTTAGCTTTTCTCCCTGCTCCTCCAACTTCTCATAGCTCAGTTCCAGCTCAGGACAAGTGTACAAGTTCATCTCCTACTTCATTCTCACACATCTCTTTTTGGCCAACATTGCCAACTTGCACCCAAACCTTGGAGCCCCTAGATCTCTCGGTACAAGCAACATATCACTAAGATCTCTTTTGCAAACTTCTTCTTCTCTTACTCTTGGAGCTTCTCTCTGGCACTTCAGTTGCTCACATTGGTGTGCTATATCTCCAGCATTATGGAAACTTGTCAAATCTATCCAGACTGTGCCTTACAGGTTGTCATGCAACTGTGCGACCTGCACATGTTGCAATCTGACTCAAGACCATAGGGCTTTTAAAGCTTGGTATATAAGCCTTCTCTCCATCAAATCTTTCGTCAATTGATTGCGTGTATGTGCTGCTATAGACAAAACAACAGTCGGGTACATCAACCCTAATACAAGGCAACCATAGCTTGTGTAGTTCAGGCTCATCTTACACTTCAGTCTCTCACTTTCTCCAACTAATTCAAGTTGCTGCCACTTTGATCTAAGTTCTAGCTTAGTCCATAGCACTCCATATCAGTAAAAAGGGGAGGAGATCATTGAGCAACATCTAGCTCAACAAGGAGATTCAACATCAATAGTATCTCTTGATACTCAATTAGTGTCTCTTGGCACTTGTGTACGTAGCTCACTCATGAACAAGCTATTCACTGATTTTACCTCAACTGCTCAAAAGCTCATTCTCAACACTTGCAATGATTTAAAGCCCTATTGATCAAATCCATTTGTAAGTCTCAATTTATTTATAAAAGGATAGACACTACCTGAGTGTTCTCGTGGTAAGAACTCCTTCTAAGATGATTGAACTGGAGTAGATAGCAAAGTTTAATGGTTAAGGCTTTCATGCATGGAAGGAGAAAACCATGTACCATCTCATGAGGAAAGACCTCTCGGATCTCTTTGAGGAAGATGATGTAGATAACAAGGAAGAAGATGCTAAAGAGGAAGATGTTGTAGAAGACCCCAGCCTAAAAAAGCAGCCTAAAACAAAGGCATGGAAGAAGATGAACAACAAAGCTCTAGGTATTATTTCTTGGGGTCTATCAAATGATGTATTGCACCACATCTATGGCATCAGGGATGCAAACAAGGTGTGGGAAGAACTTGATAGGATCTTTGGTACACAAGCAAAGAACTCAAAGGTAAAATTACTCATGTAGTTTTATAAGCTAGATGTTAAAGACAGTTCATCTATGACTGTACACATCAATAAGTTCAAGAGCCTTAAAACTCAGCTTGCAACTCTTAAAAAGAACATTGCTGAGGATGATGCAATAGCAGTGCTACTTGCTAGTGTTAATCATGAACCATATGAGAACCTTGGTTCAACACTGAGTAATATTCCTAGTCTCTCATTAAAGACATTGAGCACTCACTGCTTGATGGAGAAAGCAAATTTAAAAGCAAGGATGTAAAAGAAACTAGATCGAGGGATAACCTCTTGTACACCAAGGGTTCTTATGCAGTAAAAGGACGTGGTCGAGGATTCACCACTAATAGCAACAAGGACCAAATTATTTGTCATTATTGTGGCAAGACTAGCCATATAGCCACCACTGAATGTTTCCACAAGAAGAGAGCACAACAGGTGCAAGAAGATCACCACCAAAGCTAGTTTATGCATGAAGAAGAAAAAGAAGAAGATGCTTCCGCTACCATCAACAAAATTGATAGACTGTTTTGAAGAATATCTTTCCCATAGTGGATCTTTTCTTTCCCTTAGTGGATTTTTAGTGAAAAAACCCTTGCAATAAATGTAAATTTTCAAGCTTGACTTGACTAGGTTGCCCATGAGCTAGTCTCCCGAGCCATGCCATCATGTAGGAGGAGCAAAAGCCAACAAGTGTAGGAATTCATCATTTGAGGGGGTTGTTGGAAAATAGGTCAAATGATGTAAGTTGCATGATGAGGAGACTTGTATCCCAAAAGCACATTGAGGAGAGTGGAGAAGCTGGAAAGCTATAAAGACATGTACTTGGTTCACTTTTCAATGTAATGCTATTGTACTTTGTACTTAGAGTCTGTAATCCTATCCACTCAAGATTGTGTTTATGAGTCCAAGCTAATCTATCTTGGAACCTAATTTACTTGAGTAAAAGTCTGTGTCTAGTCATCAGTCTTCATGTCTCTTGCTTGTGAGTTCAAGCCTCCATAGCTAAACTGTGTTCAAGATCCATGTTTCTCAACATGTATGTATGTATGCATGCATGCATGCATGCATGCAAGTATGTATGTATGTATGTATGTATGTATGTATGTATGTATGTATGTATGTATGTATGTATGTATGTATGTATGTATGTATGTGAAATTATATATATATATTATATTAAAATACATAATACAAAAAATATATGTATATATTTATTATCGTGTGTGTGTGTGTGTGTGTGTGTGTGTGCCATTAGGAGAAATATGGACTCTCTTTTTTGCCCCTTAAGGAGTGAATAAACAAATATAGGCCTAACCAATGAGAGAGCTGGGATTCCAGATTCATGTAACATGAATCTTCTAGCCATATCTTGGACCAAATCTTCCCTCAGCAATAAAATAAGGGAAAAGGGGAGTACAAAGCTGTCACTTCTTGGAAGTTTGTGCCTCAAATTTTCATTTTCTTATTTTTTATGTTTGACTTTTCTTTTCTCCCCTTTTCAGTTTCCCCCTCTTTCTTAGGCGGAACTCAAATTTGTCATATCTCTTTCCCCGCTTCTTCTTTCCTGAAATTTTACAGCCTCACTGTTTCTTGCCCTGTCTATAACCCTGTAAAATTTCATTTGCTTTGCACAAGCACAGAGAGAGTTTCATGTGTTTTATGAGAGCAGAGCTTGTTTTACCAAAGCCCTAAGATTCTCTTCACAAAACTCTACAGGTATATTTTTCTCTTCCATAGATGTTCTATGGTAAAGTTTTATCTCATTTGGAGAAAACCTGTGCAAGTTATGTGCATTCTCTGACATGTAATTTCTTTTGTTTTGATGCTCTAGGAGTCTCTTACAGTCAAGAATAGTGATATTTTGAACACTCAACTTCTTCTTCAACATCTTAGGGTTTCTCTGTAAACAAAGCTACAGGTATATTGTCTTGTTTTTTTGTTGCTCCACTGTTAAATTTTATCTCGTTTAGACAAAATGTATACAAATTACATGCATACTGAGCTTTCCTTTGTTTTTTTACTCCAAGAATCTCCGAGGGTGAAGAACAATGATTTATTAAGAACTCAACTTCTACAACATCTTTGGGATTTTGAACACTCAACTTCTTCTTCAACATCTTAGGGTTTCTCTGTAAACAAAGTTACAGGTATATTGTCTTGTTTTTTTGTTGCTCCACTGTTAAATTTTATCTCGTTTAGACAAAATGTATAGAAGTTACATGCATACTGAGCTTTCCTTTGTTTTTTTACTCCAAGAATCTCCGAGGGTGAAGAACAATGATTTATTAAGAACTCAACTTCTACAACATCTTTGGGATTTTTTGCAGAGAAAGCCACAGGTATATTGCCATTTTTTACTACTATTCCATGGTTAAATTTCAACGCATTTGGACAAAGCCTATATAAGTTATATGTATGCGTTGACCCAATATTTCTTTTGTTTTTGTACTACAGGAATCTGTCAGTGAAGGAACAATGGTCTTGCTATAAGTCAACTTCTTGTTCAACATATCTAGGGATCTTTGTGAAAGAAATTACAGGTACAATGTTTCTTTTTTAAATTGATCCATTTAAATTTAATTTCATTTGGAGAGAACATTTGCAAATTATACACATGTTGATAGGTAACTTTTGTATTTGGTTGTTACAGATGTCTTTACGGAGGAAAAATATCAGTAGCATACTTGCAGTGGAGGTCTTCAACAAGAAAGATAATGGCGGTAATTGGATTTGTGATAAGTATTATAAGTTGGATTGGATTTTGATGCACCCAAGTACTCGAGGGAGTTTCAAGGTCAAGCGCAAGGATGTTGCAAACCCTAGCAAACATTGGAAAGGTAGAATTCTAGAGTTCAAAAAAGTGTTTAATGGCACAAGTGCAGTAACAGAAGTGTTGATTCAACATGTTTATACGCATAAACAAATCTCTGTACACGATGAGAACAACATTGCAAATTATAAACAAAACAGTAAGTTGTTAAATTTTATCATTGATTATTCTTTTGTATTAGAGTTGTTTTTAAAAGTATTTGCAGTATTCTAATTCAGTCTTGTTTGATTGACAGCTCTATATCCATCGACTTTGCATGAATGGCAGAATGTGGAATGTTTAAGCGGCAAGATACATGTTTGGCATGAAGAGATAGGTTCTTTGATCTATGATAATACCTCTACAAGTCAACTTGCCACTCAAAATATCTTTTTTTATAATTCATTGTATGTGGTAGAAAGCCAGAGATTGCAGCATGTCCCATTGCCGCCACTGTCTAGTGGTGAATGGTTCATTGGTAGCTTGGAGTTGTCAGGAGCTTGCAAGTCGAAGATAAAATCTGACATCAATAGTGCTATGAAACCCACCACAGGCTCCAAAGATGTGCATCTTAGTTGGTTTATTCCATTCTCATTGTTTGCACATTTATTTGGTTCATGTGATGTTTTGAAGAAAACAAAGATTACTTATCAATGCAAGTGTCCATCCGAGGAATGGATGAGTCAGCTATTGGGTGAGTCTTGGGAAGTCAAAAGAACACATTTTGATGAGACGATTGAGTGCAGGGTCAACCAATCTGATATTACATTCAGGTAAAACTTTTTAACTACTTTGCATACCTTGATTTAATTGACATAGGTCTCGCTTAGATGAATTGTTATGTTAGTCGCATTGATCACTTACCATTATTTTTGTTTTTATTACAGGTATTTCATTGCTAGACAAACTCTGTGCGTTCGCTTTCGATATAGAAGATGGCGACTTTTGCGAGGGGAGTGGATCAGCTTGAATCAAGATATCCGAGATGACACACATACAGCGCTCGTAGATGTGGTAATCTTGTGGAGTGGTCATAATCCTTTTGTAGTCAGTGTAGAGAGTCATTGGCCCATTTATTTTCTGAGACAAGAAATCCAATTAATGTCCAGTGAGCCCCTCTACGACTTCTATTTCAAGTTAGATAATAGAAAAGTCAGGACTCGTAGTGAGCAATCCATGACATGCAAACAATGTGCTTCTCCACATATCCTTGAGATAGTGGAATCCTTGTAAAAAAACTTTATAAAGAGCGAATACATACCTTTTTTGAACTTCTGAGTACTTTAAATTTTAGTTTACTATGATCCAAGCGTGCAATAGTACATACTGTAATTACTCAATCGTGCAATTAAAAATCATAATTAAATTGCAGGTTAGAGGTCTATAATCTAGAGAATATTGTCTTTGCACAATGATATATTGTAGCGCATCTTTGCTGCTCGTTTCTTACATTTTAATATTAAATTGGGTCCAAAGGGAATTTCAAGGCCTTTTAGATTTATTTTCTTTAAAAAATTATATATTTTCTCTCGTTAGACTTGAATATACTCAGCGACCCAAACATATTCGAGGATATAATAATGTAGAACAAAGCGTTTGTCTGTATGAGTAATTTTAACAGTGACTTTAAAGTACTGAAATAAAGAAACTAAGGTAAGAGTTTTAATTTGAAACTTTAGAGTTAATAACTTTATAAAGAACCTTTATTTAAAACCCTAGACACATAAAAGCTATAACTCCAAACTCATTTTCACTTTCATTCTCCACTTCCCTACACTTGTGCTCTCCTTCCTTCTCTCTTTGTGTGCCATGGCTACCACTCCCGCCTTCGCCGCATGGATCAGTTCCACATGCTACGCGCACATAGGGGACCAGATATACCCTAGGTTTTGCGTGACCTTGAGTCTAGAGAGCTCGGTTTCCGCTGTAGACCCTGACTCTAGTATACTAGCATCGTTTTGTGATGCAGTGAACCCTCTCACTTGCTCTATTCCCGACTCCACTCTCAGGTGGGTTCCCATGGATTTTTTGTATAGTTTGTGTGCCGGATCCCAAAGGTGATAAGTCGAGCCCTGGTGCATGTGGGGCAACATCTCCCCGCTAGAGCAGTGCCCACCTCGTCACAGGACCACGTCACGATGGATCTCATTGAGAGGGATGCCGCCTTTGCCATATATGTTATGTGCACTGAAGTGCAAGAGGACAGTGACGAGGACATCAACACACCTCTCGGCCACTATTAGAGTACTTTGAGAGGGAGCCTGAGGAGATCACTCTCGATCTGAGTGTTGAGGCAGCACAGAGCTTGGCCATTGTGCACCCACCTCCCTGCCCTGATGAGATGCCCACGAGCGAAGAGCCACCCCTCTCTTCTCTCCATGCTATCACCATCGAGGGGGTGGAATATCTACTCATGCAGAATGTGCTAGAGTTGTTGGAGCTTAGGGAAGAAGAACTATACTGTATCATGGTACGTGATGCACCTAGTGATTTCATAGATTTTGATTTACAGGATGCCCCACCACATGTTGATGAGGTGGCTCGTTATGATGGCACGAGCATCGATGACATCTCTGCCATTGTGAGCATCCAGGAGCAGATTGAGGATGCGGCACCACAGTATCAGATCTCTGATGAGGAGTTCGAGCGGTTGCAGGAAAGCCTTTTTGGTCCTCGACCCGACTATGCAGTGCCTACCCAGGAGAGAGACGAGGGCAGGCCAGTGGCAGGATCAGACCTGGATGCTCCATTACAGTGGCAGATAGATGATGCAGAGAAGGTAATGTTCTCGGTTTCATATGAAACTTAACCAGTAGGGCCTCTAGGGCATCGGGAGCACACACATGTGTTTTTGTCGGGATCGGGCCCCCAGATGTGCCCTGGCCGGAGGCTCGCGTCTGGGGGCCTGAATCTGCAAATTCAGGCCCCCAGACACGCGAGCGCAAATTCAGGCCCGCAGATGCAAGCCTCCAGCCAGGGCACATCTGGGGGCCCGATCCCGACAAAAACACATGTGTGTGCTCTCGATGCCCTAGAGGCCCTACTGGTTAAGTTTCATATGAATATGATTTATATATCTTTAGCACACTCCATGCATAGTGAGTCTAATACTGAACTTGTGTGTTGCAGGAGATTGTCTATATAGATGAGTTTTCATCTAGGCAGGGTGGCCGATCTGGTAGCCAAGGAAGGGTGCAAGACTCGGCATTGAAGGAGTACGTTGGGCAGCTTGTCAACGACATTATTGTATTTCATAAGACATGCTCCCTTACTTTTGCCGAGAACTTCTTGAAGTTGAGGGCACTAACAAAGGTTGGGCCCTTCAAGACCATCCCGACCAACTCCAACCTGGAGAAAGTAGTGTTGCTTCGACGTTCGAAGCTTCTCTACTTATTCACGAGTACTAGGTATGGCCCACTTTTCTCCATGGTGGCCCGTGGCATGGTTGCCGGTGTTGAAGACCCCACTGTCATTAGACAGAAACTATTGGGGCAAAATGTATTGTTGCCTATGATCAAGAATAGCTCTGACCATGGGGAGCCTAGCTCCAAGAAGCCTAGGAGAGAATAGATGTACTTATTGCCTACTGATATCGCATCACTGATGTACTGCACTTTGTAATCTTCTCTTCAAGTAATGAAAACTGATGTTTGTTGGATTCGCGTGCAATGTAGTTTGTGATACGTGTCATTTACTGTTTTTTTTAACTTGAATGTTACGTTTATTTGTCGAATATATACGTAACACGATTCGTACCCTAAATTTAATACACAGTGCTTTATCGAATTTGTGCGCAACATGTATTTGTTCGAACGCATGTAACGATAACTCAATGACGTAATAAAATAAATATCAAGCGACTAAACAAAAATAAGACGCGCCAAAAACTTTGTATTTGTATTAATAACAATTTTACATGGGGCCCATTACAACCAAGGCTTTACAAAATGTCTTGAGAAGCCACATTCCATGTGCTTTTGAGTTTGTACACCTCTATCCTTGCTGACATCTGCGAGGACTATCTTTCCATCGCCGAAAGAACCTGACTATCCGCAGATCCCTGTCGGTGACAGTGACCCTCCTTGCATGCACCGCTGCTTAGACTGAGTCTCCAAATAAGTCGATGAAGTAGGCTTCAGCAGCTTCTTGTAGTGTGAGGAGGGCCTGGGCAGTCCAGCGATCTGGTTGTTTCGCGCGTGATGTATCTGGAAACTGGTTCCTGTTGTTCCTGATCAGTATGCCCTCCATGATCTCCCGCACCAACTTCTGGAATGGAGCCTTCGGTATCAGGAGGTGAGTGGTCTTCTGGTAGTGGTGCATCTCGCGAAGAGCCACTATGCCTGGCTTCCATCGACGCTTGTGATGCTAGCGTCGTGGTGGTGGTGGTGTGCTGGAGGACGTGGCTGCCGTATGGAATTTCCAGGGGGTATCTCCGGGCCGCTTGCTTGGTGCGTACCATGTCTTCTAGGAGAGAGAACTCAGAACTCAAAAGTGAAATGTGTAAAATGAGGTGAAACTTTAAACTTATAGCCAAACTTTTCAAAAACCCTAAAATTTCAATTAATGAATCCACGCTTAGGAAAAATATCACCAGTGCTCCAATTCACATGAAATTTTACATGTAGGCTCCTCAAGGACACATCAACCACCCAAATTTTTTTTGGCCCCAACAGAAGCCTCTGGATCACCTGTCCGAAGGCTTGCGTCTGGGGCCCTGAATCCCCAGATTCAAGGCCCCAGACGCGAGCCTCCAGACAGGTGACCCAGAGGCTTCTGATGGGGCCAAATTTTTAATATAAATGAGTTTTTCTAATGCCCAGCATGAGGGTGAAGTTTCACCAGATTCCGATTTATAAATTTGACGGTTCAATCTTTTTTTGAAAATGCGTTAACTACATTATACTGCACTGATAATGTATTGTCAACCTCGCAACTGTAGATTAAATGTATTGATAATGAGTGTGCGCAACTGCAGATTAAATGTATTGTCAACCTCGCAATGCGAAACATTGGAAACTTAAAAATTGACAAAAAATAAATCATGGGTAAAATGGAATATCGCATCGGATATAGTGTTGCCAAACCACTAAATATAGTAAGGATATAGTGCATCGGCCCATGTACAACTGATCACCGATGTGTACGTGGTTGCACATTGAATTTATCCTCAACAAAACTACTTACAAAATTGGAAACTTGAAAATTCACACAATGCGAAACATGGTCAAAATAGAATATCACATATTGGATTTAGCATTGCGAAACTATGAAATACACGGTAGATAGTGCATCGCACCAAGTACAACTAGAGCTAGGGAAAATTTAGCTCCATTTTGCAGGCCACTACTATCAAATACTTGAAGGTCTACTGGAAAGATAACCCAAAACTAAGCTCCTTACAATCTACAACCAAACGTGAGCTAAAAACATAGATCCAATTACAAAGTAGCTTCTCAAAGCATATTGTTGACATTAAGATTAAATGCATCCTTGTTATTGCGGATCCTGCGAACAAGAACCAGATCTATGGGCTTAATAGTGATACGTCGGGCATGAATGGCTAAAAGTTGACCATCACTCATTAGATCAATCAAGTAGCTTTCAACTGCTTCTTGGAGAGCAAGCAAGGCTTAGCTTGACCATCGCCCCACATTCCTTGCCTGGTTCCTCGAAAAGAACTTGTGATGATGCCCTGACTGTAGATCTTGCAGTATTTCTCGCACCAACGTGGAGAATGGTGCCTTAGGAATAATCAAGTCGGCACTCTTCTGGAATTTCCTTATCTCGCGTAGCGCAGCTGTGCCTGGTCTCCATCTTCGCTTTTTATGTGTTGGAGGGCGTTTATTACGAGCTGGAGCAATAGTGGGAGGTGGAGCAGCTGGAGCATGTGGACCACCATTTCTGGACAATGGCGAACCATCATTATCGACCATACTAGGGCCACCATTGTTGGCCACAGTAGCACCACCATTATTGGCTGCAGTAGGGCCACCGTTATCGGTCACCAGGGGATCTTTTTCACTCACAGTACGCTCACTAGATTCGGAAGAGTGTTGAGCTCTTGCTCTCGTAGGCACCTTTTTGATAGGAAGCTTGGAATGTGCCATGGCTGTGATGATGAAGGATAGAAAGGTGGAGGGTAGAGTGGAGAGCAATGGGAAAAAATGAAAGGAGAGACGACTTAAATACGAAACTTTCAAACTTACTATGGTGTAAATAAATTTTAAATTTATCATTTCATTTCATTTCTCCACCCCATCCCTACCTCTCTCTATCTCCTGACACCCCCCTCATACCCCCCCTCTCTCTCTAGGCCAATGAATGTTCCAATGTTTAGAATTTTCATATCTTTGTCTTAGGATTTCAAAATCGACTTTTCATAATTAAAAAACAAAGTTCGAAATCGACTTTGAAAAATATAGTGACAAACCTTTGAAATTTTAAAGAAAATTTATAAGACATCTCATGTTAGAGATATGAGTATTGATGTGTCATATCCTTGGGACTTGTCCTCTCTTGTGGACTCTAAATGCATCAAAATTATTATCTTTATCTAGGTCTCCATTTTTTGCCATCTCTCTCTTGGGTTGCCAACCATTCTGCGTGCCGTTGTCTAGCTGTGCTGTTTTCATATCTTGCTTTTCTCACTTCATATATTGCCCTACTTATAGATTCTGCTTGAGATGTTTTGGACTTCTTTTCTTTTTCCTCGTATCGTATCTCTAGTCTCCTATACCACCATTGGAATAATTGCCTCATAGAATTGGAATCATTGATGCCACCTCCATGATCAGTTGCCTTTTGAAAAGCATAGCGAGCTTGCCAGTGAGATCTTTCCATGCCTTGAGTTGACCATATTGCCAAACTTCCTTGATCTGCAAAGTATGGACCATGTGCTTCAAGTATATGTTGCACAAGAAAACATTAGGGCCAAAAACGCTTCAAAAAATGCACTTTTGTTAATCACGGGATTAAGAAAAGGGCCAAAGAGAGTTCGCCACGTGTGCAAGAATATGGTATTCTTGTCTCCTCTTTTTTAGAGATAGTGGAGTCCATTTCGTGATTCTCTCTTCTTTTTTAGCCAAAACCCCTAAAGTCTGACATGTTTTGGAGTCCCAAAGACGTTATTTACTTACAAATCTGATAGAATACATGACAGAGATGTGATGAAATTAATAATGAGTTTTTTGAAAGTCGGGAGATCTTTCAATATTGTTTTTGGCGCCCAATACATACTCATTTGGGTTCTTAGCGCTACTTTTTAGTTCATTCACCCCTCTTTGAGCTTCTTTCTCTGCGCTTTCATTCTTTTCATGGCTTCCTCCAGGCGCCCTTCTCGTTTAATACACTCTTGCACAGTCTATAGCCAGGGAGTAGATGGAAATTTTGAGCCCAAAACCTTTGTTGTAAATGATTGGGTTACCATGCTGCCATCTTGCAAGGGCTCCCATAAGGTGAAAAGAAGAAAACGAGAAGATATAAAACATCACTGGAAGGGGCGTATCATTGCCTTCAAAATTATGCCCGAAGGTTGGTTTGTCAAGGTGCAACATGTTTACATGGCCAAGGATATGCACTTGCCTCCAAACGAATGTGTTCCCCAACAAACACATTGTAAGTTATAAGTTGAATAACGTATATAATTCTTTTCCATTTATGCAAGTTCTAACAAACGGTTTGTCATTGTAGATATCTTTCCGTCAACAAGTATTGAATGGCAACCTGTGGAAAGCCTAAGTGGGACTTTCCATGCCATTCATAAGGTATTGGCAGACATTATTTATGCCGATCAAACTGTGTCTTTTTATAGTGAATGCAAGGTTTTTATATATTATGCACAGTATGTGGTTCCCTCTAAAGCGGATAGGTATGGGAATATCGAAGATTTGCCATTGCCAAGTCTTTCATCTCTAAATTGGGAGATTCCTGACAAGGTAACAGTGCAGAGTTTCAAATTCAAAATATCTCAGGATATTAAAAAGTCCATGACAGCTGGAAGGATCTCAAGAAGAATACGTTTATCATGGTTTGTACCCCTCCATATCTTCGTGGCTTGCTTCAAAACAGCAAATTTACAAAGAACGAAGGTATCCTGGCTAAGTAGAAACTTTTCGGAAGAGGATTTGGACAACACTATAGGGACGCATTGGAAATCTAGAGAGTGCGATCATAAAGGTGATATCTTGAGGTGCAGTGCATGCCCTCAATCCTTGGCTTTGGCTTACAGTATCCCTCGCCAAAATCTTGCTTTGGGCTTTGATTACAAGCGATACAAACTAAGATTGGGTATTTGGGTTCCCTTGGATTCTGATACAGATAACACACCATATAAACTTGTGGTGCACGTTTTTCCGCATGAAGAAGTAAAGAAGGTGAATGTTACTTCCAATTGGAGTCTGAAAGATGTGAGGGATACCTTGGAATTGCTAGACAATACATCCCCTAGATATAAGTTCAAAGTGAATGGTGTAACAATTGGTAAAAGAGCCGAGCGCTCTTTCTTTTGTACGAGTTGTTTGTCTCCCACAATTGTGAGTTTGGGGCCTTGAGAATGAGAACTTGGCAAGAATTTATCTTAATAGACTGTCCTTAAGATATTTTTTAATGGGAACTTCATAAGCTATCGTGAAGCAAGTCGCCTTTCGAATGTGTATAAATAAAATGTACATTGCATCCGATTTACAAGTGAAAATTTTCATTACACAATGAGGTACAAAAATTGCATAAAAATGTACAAAGCCAAAATAATAAGGCTCGTGTATAAAATGTACATTACATTCGATTTACAAGTGAAAATTTTCATTACACAATGAGGTACAAAAATTGCATAAAAATGTACAAAGCCAAAATAAAGAGGCTCGTGTATGCTTATGTTTGCTATTTTCATTCTTTATCGATTTCTTCAAAGATATTTTTTCTCACAGGGCCTTTCTTTGATTGTTGAAAAAATTTGACCTTTACAGGTAGTCTCTTTTATTGGGGCTTAAGAGGGGATGGATCAAATTTAAGAGGAGAGAGCACTGGCATTCCTTTTTTCTTAGACTCTGCAGCAGTGATCCCATTGCCTTTTCCCTTGCCCTTGTCTTTACCATTGCCATTGTCCTTACCCTTTCCCTTGACCTTTCCCTTGCTTGTGCCCTTGGCCATTGAAGTTTTGGGAGGAAGAGGGGAGTCAGGATCATACGGTGTGATTGCTTTGTCTAGAATCAGCTCGATGCATCTCTCCCTTATCCACCAAACATATGATTCAGGATAGTCTCTACACTGTAAGAATAAATGTTATAAGTTAGTGAAAAGACATCATGATAAGGGTTACACAAACATCAAATGAAATAAATTTACATTCACTCCTTCTATTTGTAACAGCTTTGAATCCATTATTCTGCAAATGTTTGAGATAACTCTCCATCCACAAGAATGCGCATCGCTTTGCAATGGAACTTCTTGTAGAAGAAAAGTATACAGCCTTTGAGGATCAGCAAGATCCTCGTATGTTGTATCCAAAAATGTAGAAACGAGTCTACCAGCACTGCAAAAGGAAGCTTTGTAAGTTCAAAATATTATTTATAAAAGAAATCAAAGTAAGTAATTTTCTTCCAACATACATTCGTGCTTGACCGTGAACACCGCTGAGAGAATTCATAAAGATAATTTCCCTTGAAAGACAATTAATGTAGATGAGACTCCAATGCCCTCTGCAAATTCATAAAAGAGGTGAGTAGAAGGGTGAAAGCAAATGAACATAAATTTTCCTCTACAGAAAAAGAAAAATACCTTTCTACATAAGGGAAAAAGATGTGGTAATTTCTCACACTATCGAAGCTACGAAAAAATGGTGAAATATTAGAACCAGATTTTGCAAAAAGTCCCAGAGAGAGAAGTGGATCAACAATGTATATGGTTCTTCGGATATCGAGAGTGAGAGAGGAGACCAATGCCCTGCAGATAATAGCAAAAGCTATTCAATACCAATTTCATCCAAAATATAATTGAACCTATAAGACTTAACTTATGCAACAAAAAACCTTACCTTATGCAACAAAATACCACGGAGTCAGATAGTTGGACATCCCTTTTTTCCAACATGGTCTTGTCCTCGGGAGATATACTAAGATATTCCTCCTCAGGTTCCCCAGCAACATTCACAAGAATCTGCCCATACACTTTGCCCATCCTCTCGCTGTTGATGGGAGCAAGTGATGAGGCTTTCCTCTTGTAAACATCGTCTTCAGTTTCAAACACCTCCTGATTTTCTTCACTCAAGAAAGCCTCCTGCTGGGTGGCACCCCTTGTAGGGTAAAAGTGACTAACATCCTCAACATTTAGCTTTTTCTCTTTCCTGGACAATTTTGGGGGAACGTTAAAGATTTCAAAGGCTTTTTGATCATTGGAAGGCAAGGGCCTCAGGACTTTGTCAAACCTATACCTCACTCTGCTAATGATGCTGAAATCTTTATTCATAAAGGTGATCCTATGAGCATGGGCGGTAGCAATGTAAGCGTCGTTCATGAAATCAATAACAAAATCTTTTGCGGCCTCTTGCAGGGCAAGAATGGCTGAGAGTTGCCACTTCTTATTTAGTCCAGAGACAGTTGCCACTTGAGACAATCTATCAGAGATCTCTTTAACCACCCTTATAAAAGCAGCTTTTGGAATGACATGCTGTGTAGCTCTCTGGGCTTTCCTGATCTCACTGAAACATCTCTCCATATAGAAGAACCTGGACTTCCTCTTTGTCTTTTGTGGCTTGGGGTGTTCAGTGGCTTCAGCAGATGTGGGCTCAGGTACCATTGTAGGGAATGAATCTTTCACAGGGTAAGCCTCATCCTTTGCTTCCTCAACTTCAGGTGAAGAAACATTTATAGAAGATGTAAGGACAACACCTGGTGTAGGGGGGATTTCTGTTGTAAAATGCTCTGGAGCCTGTGATGGACCAGCTTCTTCTACCCCCTTAGATTCATCAAATTTTAACTTTCTTCTACCCCCACTGTCCTTCCCATCTAGATACACTCTTCTTGCAGTTTGCTTTGTCCTTGCCATCTAGAAAAGCAAAAATAACAACCAGAAGGACAATAACTGAAAGACAAATTGGCGAGGAAAGTGACGAAATGAGCAATTCCGATACGGCGCGATATGAACAAAGCGAGCAGAATGGAACAGCGCCTTCGCTCCGTATTGGAGATCAGATGCCGATACGACGCGATATGGAGGAAACCAACACTGCGTAAGGAAGCCCTCGCTCCGTATTGGCACGATATGGAGCAAACTGCTGATACGGCGCGATATGGAGGAAACGAGCACACTATTTGGACACCCTCGCTCCGTATTGGAGATCAGATGCCGATACGACGCGATATGGAGGAAACCAACACTGCGTAAGGACGCCCTCGCTCCGTATTGGCACGATATGGAGGAAACTGCTGATACGGCGCGATAGGAGGAAACGAGCACACCGTTTGGACGCCCTCGCTCCATATCGGCACACCTCTTTTTGCTAGCGAAAAAAGGACTTGTATCGCACCGTATCGGCAAGCAAGGCGGGAAGAGCTCGAGAAATGAAAAGTGTACACGTCGGAAAAATGACCACTTATATACCCAGGTCAATCATGACACGTGTCAGACACGTGTCCGATACTGATTGTGCCACATATCTGCATTTATGGTCCGTATGCTACGTGTCAAGTAATGACCGGTCCACTTATTCGCCACGTGGTTATCGGCCACATGTTGCCCAACGGCTACTGCCACGTGTATGAGACTAATGGATACTGCCAGGTGGCATAATCCGCGCCTACATAAGGGTGTGTTTCTTATCTGTACGGCTTTTTTCGGTTTTCGACCTCTGTTTGTATTGCTGATACGGCGCGAGAGCGACTGTTGGTTTTCTTCGCTTTCCTCTCTTCGCTTCGTTTTGGAGGTTCTGTAGATCTAGTCTTCTTTCAGCATTCCTCAAGCTCGTGTGACCACCTTTGTTGTGGCTCTAGCGCTTCTTACTGGGATCACCGATACGGCGCGAGGGGGCCTATCCGTCTGAATCGTTTCTCTCTTATCGCGCCATATCGTCAGAAGTTGGAAACATGTCTGAACCCATAGAATTCCTAGGATCCAAGGTTTCTTCAGGAACTGGTAAAAGAAGAAGGCTTTCAAAAGGCTCAAGTGCATCAACATCTGATCAGCCTGTGCATTCTTTTTCCTCTCCATCCTCTGCCACCAGTGTGAGAAAGCCAAGTACATCTCCAGGGAAGCGAACGTCAGTAGTGAGAGGTCAAGGAGTATCAGAGCTCATTGATATCACTCCATCAGAGAGGCTACTTGATTTTATGCTTCAGAATGGAATGGATCTCTCATTCTATGGAGTTGTGAAAAATATTTTTAATCCTGATTGGGAACTTGACAAAGTTCTGAAATCTTGTGAAAAATATATTGTGGAGGACTTTTTGGAGTTTGAAACTCTTGCAGGTCCTTCTTTTGAAGTTGGCACAATTGAATATGTCCATGTTCCCATTGGGTCAACAGGAAATGAAAATGCAGTATTTACTAGAAAGTGCAGGGCCCACTCTCTGGAGAGGTTTCATTCAACAGACATATTTTGCTGCACTCATTCCAAAAAATGCAAGATGATGAGAAAATCTGCTGCTTTTATTGTTTTCACCCTTGTCAAATACCCTGTGAAAGCTGAGGAGCAACAATTGGAAGGAGCAAAGACTGCCAGCTTTTGCATGTTGGATGATCTGGTAGATAAAAGGGAAACAGAGGAGGTTGTAGATACAGATTTTGAGGCTTCTATTGCTGAGAATTTGGATGTTGCTCACTTCAAAGCTGAGACTATCATTGAGGAGAGCCAAGGAGATACAAACCCTCAACCTGATGAGAGTTCTCACCATATTGTTCCTTCCCTGCCATGTATACCTTTCAAGGACAAGGAGTACATTTTACTATCAGATATTCAAAAACTTTTTAATCTCAGGGAAGATTATTGTCTTGCAATTATTGCAGAGGCTTCTGATGCTGCAAATGGGATAATTGACACAGAAAATGAATCAAAGGAAGAGATTCTAAAACTTGATAAAGAAACTCTAGATGATAAGTTTATTGATGCTGGTGAGGCATTCTCTCTTTGTTTTGAAAAGGCCAAAGAAGCTGAGAAAGAGTTGAGTATTACTGATGAGGACTTTGATCGCATTCAAAGCGAGCTCAGCATTTCCAATTTTGGAAGAGAGGAGTCTGAATATGTTAAAGAATTGACTAACACCAATGAGACAGCATCATCAATTAATTTATGGAATCCGTTTAAATTGGAGTACGATGAAAATCAAGTGGTAAGATAATTTTGAATTTGCTTTTACACATTGGTAGGTTTACATTTCATGCTCATTCAGTATGGGTTTTATTTGCAGTTGGAGATTGCTGATACAGATAACTTCTTGGGGCGTGGCAAAGGATCGAGAGCTGCTAGTAACACCACCAAAGACATTGCACTCGGGCACTACTTGGCTAGGATTGACCCTGAATCCTTTTTTGTACTTCATAGTAGTTTCTCAGAGGACGCAGCATGGCCGATACTTTGTATTAAAGCTCTTACAAGGCTTCTAGGTTTCTCAGGATTACAATATAATGCCCACAAAATAATGTTTTTGGAAAAGACTGCAGCAATTACGATTTTTGGCTACGGTACAGGTTACTCTGCTTCTAAAGCAGGATACTTTTTGGCGTTTTCATCCTACGCCTTAGCTGCAGATAGAACTGATGTAAAATCTATAGCTGGCTACAAGAGAAAAAATTTCTACGCTATAGAGGAAAGATTCCTGAGGAGGAAGAGAATGTGAGAGTTTTGGAAAACTAGCTTTGTATATATTCTTTCTTATATATAAAAGTGCGATTGCTCATGTGTCATTGCCGTCTTTTATTTGCATTCTTTGAAGTTGTTGTTGAAAAAACCAGTTGAATAGCTCCTCCAAAGCATTGCTTTTTGTAACTCCTCCCCCATGCCTTGTGCTTCGAAAATAACTTGTGTGTGCTTGATAGTGGGATTTTTCCATGCCTTGGTTGCTATAAGTTGCTAAGGGGCCATGCTCCTCCACAAAGAAAGGTCCATGAATATGAAGAATATGCTGCAATACAAAGTAACACAAATTTTATACCAATTGAAAAACCTATCAAAATAAGCCGATATTAAATAATTATTACTTTACCGTATAAAAAGTGATATCTTTTTCTCCCCATGCCTCTTTTATCGCCTGAACAAGCTTTGTGATTGATCTTTTGAACTCTTCCGCATATGTATATGTTGTCTTATGTTGCCTGAGGAGTTTCAGAAAAACATCAAGGTGTATCCAGACCTCCATTCTAAGAAACGCAAGCCTCGGCGTGCTTGCAACATTTGTTGTGATCTCACATAGCTCTCTCCAACACTCCCAAGCCGCATTCACCTGCCTTCCTGAATGGTCTCCTAAGAATCGTCTAGCTTTTGAGCCTCCCATAGAGACATCGGCCAAGATATCTCTTGTTTTTCCTGAAAGTATTGGATCCTTTCTCAAGTGAACTTGGCCCCCATGAAATCCCATTTTTGATAGCAATGCCTCGCATTTATCAATACACTCATCTGATAAAGATAATGGCTTAATGGAATATGCGTAGTCAAGATGCAACCTGAGAAGCTTATCGATTATTCTAATCTCTGCATGCAAAGTACAAATATGAACATTCTTAAGAGAGATGGAAAGAATGGGATCCCAGATGTCTTCTATGTTTTTAAATTTACTCAAATCTATAGAGTCTCTATTTGGGGCTCTTCTTACTGGTCGCAAACTACTCCAATCTTTGGATCCAATACTTTCCATGCAATAAATGCAAGGATATTTTGTATTTGCACCATTACATATTCCAAGCATACATTTGATAGTTTTCAAATCAGCACTCATATGCCATTCCACATTAAATTTACCAACCCCATCAACTACCAACATTTCGCCTTCACTTTGAGACTTAATGATATTTGGAATACCTGTATGGTTGAACAACCATTTCAACGTTTGATGATTTTCAATTGGTACCTGGGCTACACCAATCCACCAAATCTCCATCTCGGATTGGATCTTATGCAATGGAGCTTTGCCCTCGCCATTGCCATGGTCCAATGCCATGTTCATGAGGCAAATGCTAATTCTTTCCATCTTCTGTCCCGTTTGAATCTGTGATTCATCCAACTTCAAGGCAAACTTTAGAACACCATAACTTTCTTCTACTGTGATTTTATACATGTGAACCATTGCAATTTGCACCTTTTTTAGATCAACCCATATATTGTTAAACTCATTGTAATCAAAAATTGCCTGTTTTTTTTGTTTTTCATAGGACATAGACCTTTCGATGTGAAAGTAATCTCCAAAAACATGTGGAATCTTGCGATTCATGGAAATTCTTGCAGTGGAAACTGCAAGGGCTCGGGGCAATCCAAATATAGTTACCCTATTGCATTTAAGATTTTTAAACCATAATCCAGAGATAGCACGGTAACCTTTTCGACTTATACCCACAGTATCACATGTCTCTACGATTTCATTTGCTTTCACTGTGCCTTTTAAATCCTTCACTAACTCTCTCAGAGTTGGACCTCTCAAATCCACATTTTCTGGTGACTTAAGAATCCTCAAAATGTCTTTCTTATTCATGGTTTCCTTCAAAAGTTTGATTCTTTCCTCATTCTCTCGGATATTTATGCCTAATATGTTAGAGACATATTTCTTTGTAAGATTTAGTCTCCTTTTCTTTGCTCTCTCACACAAGCTGGTTATATTTTTTAATGGTCTCTTCCTCTCTCTAAATCCTACTGGAGTTTCTCTCAAGCGTATTAGCTTATTCTGCAATGAATTGTTAACATTTTTCAAAATATCAATCTGACTTGTCAACTCTAAAATTTTTGTTTGTGTAGTTTCTAGTGCTTTTTTCATTTCGTGCACTTGAGCTATATATGTGTAAGATGCAGAGTATAACCTCATACAGTAGCCAAGCATTCCATTGTAACCTTCTCCAGCATATCTTATATAGTCATGGACATTCAAAAAAGGAGGTGGTTTACCTGTAGAAGGATCCCTGGGATAGATATTTCCATCCACCCACAAATCTATATGCTTCATTCCTTGTGTTCGCAACCTGTTGGCTTCAATCTCATCTATCAATACTCGATGATGTATACTTCTCCAAGATGTGTAAGTCGGATCTAGCTGAATAGATAGCTTGTATTTACGTGTGCTTGCGCCTGTGTTATTTGAAGTAGTATTGCTAGACATTCTAGCAAATGAACCGAGCAAGAATCTCACAGTGATAGAAAGCAAGTGCAGCAAAAGGAATGGTAAAAGAGAATAGTGTATAGAAAGAAAACGTGGGAGCAAACAAATGCGAAGTTCGTACGAAAATCTCGAAAATACAAAATCTCTCGAGTTCCAAGACAATAAACGGCCGAAAAGGTGACCCCTGACCTGGATTAAAAGATGAGGGCAATTAATGGCCGACCTCTTCAATGAACCAAATATTCTCTCATTAATCACATCTGGACAACCAAATTTAGAGGTTTTATTCTTCCTAAACCTCAACTAATTAGCAACTTAATCACTTTCCTACAATTGCCATTTTTGAAGCGTTTTTGGCCCTAATGAGAGATTAGAAACACAAAGTAATTCGAAATGATGATTTTTTTTTGCAATGGTGATAATACTGACCATGTAGTGTGTTATGCTATTTGTAGTCCATGCCTCCACCATGGACTTATGAAATTTAGCAGCTGTCTCTTTAAATGCATTGGCATCACCATCCATAAACCCCAACTTCTGTAAGAGAGCTGCTAATCTATCTAGGTGTATCCACACTTCTGCCTTCGCAATCCTCGTTCGTCCCCCATTGCTCCAATCTGAAACAGCAAGGTGCAACTTTTTCCATGCTTCGTACTTCTCTGGTTGTTTTACTAGTATATTGCCTTCCTCATCTCGAGGTGGAGATAAAAACTTCCTAGCCTTGGGTCTGGCAAAGCACGGTTTACAAGGAACATTTCCACTCTTCCCCGATTTTTTCTCGTCCTTTTTTATTTCTACTTGGCCTCCGTGCAATCCAACTTCAGAGAGGACTTGTTCTACCTTCTTGCATGTAGCATCAGATTCTGACACAGGCTGCATCTTGTATGCAAAGCATATATATTCATATACTAGCTTCTCAATTATTCTAACCAAACAATGCAATGTCCAAAAGTGAACCCTTGTTAGTGGTATTTCCAAAATAGGGCGCCAGTTTGGATCCACTGGAATTAGCATTCCATTTCTCATGACTTTCTGATCACGTGTCGGAGCACCCTGTTGTCCTGCCTTGGCAAGCCATTTTTTCTTTCCATCTTTCCCTTTCTTCCTAGTTTGCATGCAGTATATGCACAGAAATTTTGCATTTGCTGCATTTGATAAATCAAACATACACTTCAATGTTTTTAAATCACCTGCAAGATGCCATTCAACTTGATAGTCCCCAAACTCCTCAACATGTAAAACTGCTCCATTATTTTTCTGTTAAATAACACTGGGTATATTAGTGAGGTTCAAAAAAACTTTAAGTACTTCATGGTCCTCCTTTGGTACTTCAAATGCTGCAAGCCACCATATTTCATTCTCCGATTGTACACTGAAGTATAAAGGATGTTTTTCATCGATGTTGGGATCCAATGCTCGATTCATAAGTGTTATACTCACACGCTCAAGTTTTTGCCCCTTGATAATCTCACTCTCATCAAGTTTGAGGACAAACTTAAGCTTGCCTCTACATTCTTCCATAGACATATTGTAAAACTTGACCATAGCAATCTGAACCCTACATATATCCAATACAATGTTGTTTGATGCATTCAATACAAAGGCAATTTCTTTGGAACCATACTTCAATATGTGTGTGTGTTCCAGATGCGTAGGCTCACCAATTAGCTCTAAAACTTTCTCATTTAGTTGTTTTCGAGCCTTCTTCACATGAAATAGTTTTGGCAGAGGCATTACTCGCTCAGTATTGAAGACTTGCTTAAAACCTATATCCAATTGTTGATAGAGCATACTATATGACTCAGAACTCATTCCCACCTTGTCACATAATCCCTGAGCATCTGTAGCAGTAAACAAGTTGCTCACATCCCTAAAACGTTCACTAGCAACACCATCCACAATGTCCATGAATTTACGATTTTCCAATGCATTTTTTACCATATTCTTGCTAAGGACTTTGGCAATAGTATCATTCTTTGCATGAGGAAACATATTTCTCATTGTAGTAGATTGAGCATATATCCGTCTATGATATTGTCCACTTCCTTTGGCTAATTGGCCAATTGGTTTAACGGATCGGATGCGCTGACGTGCCTCTTTGGTTTTTAAAGTGGGCCCAATCTCCAAAGTTTTTGTGAGCTTCCTCTCTATGTTTCGATTCTCCTTCTCCAAGTCATTGACTTTAGACTGTAACTCCATATTCTGCACGTGTGTAGCATGCATAGCATCTTCAATGACAGACATTGCTTGTTGTAGGTTCTGGTTCTCTCTATCCTCTCAGCCAATAATCTATCCTTTTCCATCAAAGACTGCATATTCCCTTGTAATCTTGTCTACATATTTGTCAAGGTTTGATGAGCCCTTGCTAATCCTTGTGTGACAAGTCTGCATGTGTATCCATACAATCCTTCATTGCCTTCACAAGCAAACTTTACAAATGATGTAAGCCCTTCAAATTGTGGTGGCCTTCGAGTGAGTGGATCGGGTGGATAAATGCACCCATCAACCCAAAGGTCCACATTTTTTTTCCCTGCATTTCTTTCTTGTTGCATCCTGCATCTTATTGCATCATCTCTTTCCACAGTTCTTTTGAACATTGGTGGATATTCATCCTCCAATTGAAAGTGAATATCTCTCTTTCTCTTGGTACATCCTGCACCTACATTCTACAAAAAAAAAAGTATGCAAATGTTAACTTGGATTAACATTCAAATCACAGAACTACACCCCTTTGATTCACTATATCTGTGTTTTTTTTTAAAACCCAGTTGGTTCTTGTCTCTTTCTCTTGCTTTCAGTCTTGATAGACCCTAATCAACCCCTAATCAGCCTGTAATCTTGGCTTTTAATCTACCTCTAATTAGCATCAAATCTTATCTTCTGTTCTATCCAAAATATTCTCTCTCTCTCTTTCTCTCTCTCTCTCTCTCTCAACAAAAATTCATCAAGGAAACCCTAAACACATTCATACTGAAGCTTGGCTAGTGGAAAACAATAACATCATCTTATCTTCTACCCTAATTTACTATCTGTCACTCTATCACTTATTTTCTTTGTTCATCTCACACAGTCCTCTCTGTCCCCCCTTCTCCCCTCTTCTCTCTCTCTCTCTCTCTCTCTCTCTCTCTCTCTCTCTCTCTCTCTCTCTCTCTCTCTCTCTCTCTCTCTCTCTCTCTATGAATTGATGCTTAAGGACTGAACAACAATTGTGAAGAATAATAACATCACAAAGATTTAAAAAATAAAGATACCTCCATTATCACTGGATTGCTTGTAGTATAGACTGTTGAAGACGGAGATTTCTTACTGCATATTTCTGAAGAGGAAGATGGCTTGTAGCAGGGTAGAGTGTGTTGTAGATAGAGATTCTTTGATTTCAACAAATGGTATCAAAACTACTCCTCAATGCTGCTTCAGAAGAACTCGTATGCAAGAAACCATTTTCTGGAGGGAAAGAGAAGAATGCACAAAATTTGGGACAAAACTAGAGCTTTCTAAGGGAATGAAAAAATGCCCAGAAATAGGTATATACTTGTCCAAAAAAGATGAAAATTTACAAGGAAACTCTCGAATCAAAAAGGTGTCTCTGGTAAAAAATAATCTTAAAATATGATGTGTACGTCATTTTATATCATTTTTTAACTTCCGCCCTTTTAAGAAGCGAGAATGAGAATGATTGAAAAGTCATGAGGGCACTAAAGAGGGCATTAAAGAGTCATGAGGGCATTAAAGAATGATTGGCTGCGTTTTTAGAAAAAATAGAATTGTATTTTTTTAGTTATGAGGATTTTGAGAAAAAGTGACCTTATCCTGCAGTTTGGAAATAAAATAATAGGTGAAATCTATTGAAAACACAAAAAGGAGATTTGCTTGATTGTAGAAGATCTCTTTTTATAATATTATTTTGGAATCTCTTTTTAGAGAGAGAGAGGTGAGAGAAACCCCGTAAGGGGCAAAAAAGAGAGTCCATATTTCTCCTAATGGCAACATTGATGATAAATAAATAGGGGTTAGTACTATACTGGTTGCTTCCATTGTAGTCACCCGTATTTTGAAAAAAGGGGAATAATTTGTCTTGGTAACTATTCCTAGAAAAACTAATAAAATCAAGGTTGTGGATCTTTTGGCTCCACACTAACGAGGGGGAAAGATAGGTTCATTCAGAGGAGCTGGAGTGGGAAAAACTATTCTTATAATGGAATTAATCAATAATATTGCCAAGACAATCTGTTTTTTTATGGGAGACGATTCGTTGGAACACACACACACACACACACACAAAATAATAAATATATACATATATTTGTTGCATTATGTATATTAATATAATCTATATATAAGTTTACATACATACATGTGTGTGTGTGTGTGTGTGTGTGTGTACATGCGAGCGTAAACATGTATATGCAACATATAAGGTACTATGTACATTAATATTATATAATGCATGTTAAATACATTTTATATGCACATTATGTATTATGGCAACCCAAAGGCTCACATAGACACATCCTAGAGTTCGCGAACATGTTGAGATGGGTGTGGGACTTTTCCCTCCCTTGACCCTTCTTATTATACTTCTTTTGTGAAGACCCTCTCAATATCTCTATGCCTACGGGACAAATGCATAGCCTACAAGATAGATATGAGTAAGTGTTTGCAAATGCAAGCCTAGAAGCGACACGTAGGTGCTAGAAATTAGTTCGTGGGGAGGCTTGGAGGTCGACAATTGCACCCCCGCCCCCCCTGTGATAAACCTGCACTCGTTACGCACTCAACACGACATAGAAAGGTAACACGATATGAGCTCAAGGTATACTCTTGTATTATTCAATCCAAAAAGCAGGACAACATAGACACATCCTAGGACTACACCCTCGTGACGCCGCACATACGAGGGTTCACCACACTGGGCATAGGGAATCACATGTAGAGTGGAAACAAGGTAGGGCTTTGAGTCACTACTACTCCTTATATAGGTGCAATCGGTAGCAATGGCATGGTATAGCTACAAAGCCCTTACACTCACCCCCGCTTACTGGATTGCTGACCTCAGCAATCTAAGGGTAGCATTTGTTATTTGACTCATCCGGGGTCTTAACGCAATTTTTCCTATCAAGCTGGTCAGTGTTTGCCGGTCTAAGGGACCGCGGGGTCTTAACACAGTCTATGCTATCAGACTGGCCAGTGTCTGCTGCACTAGGACGTTGGGGCTTTTTATTTGCTGGAGTTATTTTTTATGATTGCTACCATGCGGGTCCACCCTTGACTCGATTACATTTGAGGAGTGGGGCACATGTGGGTCTATGCTTGAGAACCGCATTATTTGTTGAAGTACTGGAAAGGCTCAAGGGTCGTTGGAAGGAGCTGGGGGGTTCTCCTCGAGCCAAAGGGCGAAGGCATCCTTTCCGCGTTCGCGGGCCTCCGCTTTTGAGATCCAAGTGGCCTCCTTGAGTGGACGCCCGCACCACTTGGTGAGGTATTCGGGGAAGCCTCTTTGTTCCCGGCGTCGGAGGAATGCTTCTACTTTGAAGGGACCGTTGGAATGGAGCATTGGTACGCGCCATCCCCATTGGTTGTCGGGATAGAACTTGTGCAGAAGACGAGCATGAAATGCGTTATGAACACAAACACTGTCTGGCAGGTCCAGCTTGTAGGTGACTTCATTTAGCACTTGAGTGATTCGGTAGGGTCCATAGTAACGGTGATTGAACTTGGGGGTCATGTTTTTGGGAAGTGACATATTCTTAGAGCTCACTAGGACCATGTCTCCTTTGGCGAATAGTAGAGCCTTTCTCTTTTTGTTTGCTTGCTCTGTCATGGTGATCTTGCTCTGCTCTAGGCTTTGCTTAACTGCTGCATTGCGGTCTCTCCATTTCTTCAAGAATTCTTCCACATCTTGATATTCCGCTTTTGCCGCTCCGGATGCTAAGGCCAATGGTGTGATGACTTCTTTTCATGTTGCTAACTCGAAGGGGGTTACCCGGTTGCCGAGTGTATGGAGCTATTATAGTGGAATTCCAAAACATCAAGGTACAATGCCCAATCTTTCTGATCCACTTGGGCATAGCTTCGGAGATAATCTTCAATGCCTTGGTTGACTCGTTCTGTCTGTCCATCTGTCTCTGGGTGGAAGGATGATGAGAATCTCAATTGTGTTTCCAAAGTCTTGAAAAGTTCCTTCCACATGTCGCTCATGAATCTTCCATCTCTATCTGATACAATAGCGAGCGGTAAGCCATGAAGTTTGAATACATGTGTGAAGAAGAGGCGTGCTACCTCCTTGGCATTGAGTGGTGGTTTGGCTGGGATGAAGTGAGCTTGTTTGGAAAAATAGTCCACCACTACAAAGATGATTGTGTACCCATGGGACTTAGGTAGTTCCACAATGAAGTCCATGCTGATGACGTCCCAAGGGTGGCTGGGTACTGGTAATGGCTGTAGTAGACCTGCTGGTCTTGATCGTGGTGCTTTGACATTTGGCAAGTGGGGCAAGTTTTGATGTAGTCTATTACTTCTTCCTTCATGTTTGGCTAGAAGAACTGCTTCCTGAGGGCCTCCAAGGTTTTGCTTTGCCCTTTGTGGCCTCCAATCTTGCCATCATGTATCTCATGCAGTATGAGTTTCTTCAACTCCACATTGTTGGGGATATACAATCTCTTGCCTAGAAAGAGGATACCTTCCTCTAAGGTGTACATTCCATGTGGGGTCTTCTCTGCTTCCACATCTTTGATTATCTTGTGCATTTCTTGGTCTTGCTCTAGGGCCTCTTTGACAAGTTCTATGAAGTTGCTACTGACCACACTGACAGCTTTTAGGTCAGCTTTCCGGCTCAATGCATCTGCTATCTTGTTAGTGGAGCCGGGCTTGTGTTTAATCTCCACGTCGAATTCGGCTAGGAAGTCTAGCCAGCGGGCTTGCTTTGCCGATAACTTGGGCTGAGATTGGAAGTATTTGAGGGAGATATTGTCGGTGAAGATGACTGTATGCTTGTCTTGAACATAATGCTTCCATTTTCTAAGGCAGTGTATGACTGCCAACATTTCCTTCTCATGCGTGCTCCACCTTGTTTCAGCACCCGTGAACTTCTTTGACTCATAAGCAATGGGGTGACCCTCCTGTACCAGGACACCTCCTATGCCATAGTCGGATGCATCTGTGGAAATTTCAAAGGGTTTGGTAAAGTTTGGCACCTTTAGGACGGGGTGACCCTCCTGTACCAGGACACCTCCTATGCCATAGTCGGATGCATCTGTGGAAATTTCAAAGGGTTTGGTAAAGTTTGGCACCTTTAGGACGGGAGTTTGGCTCATGCACTTCTTCATCTGCTCAAAGGCTTCCTGTTGCGCGTTCCCCCATGTAAAAGGGTGATCTTCCTTGGTGAGGTGGGAGAGGGGGGCAGTGATGAGGCTGTAATCTTTTATAAATCTTCGGCAAAACACCGTGAAGAAGAGGAACTCCCACACTTCTCTTACATTCTTGAGTACAGGCCATCGTTGGACGGCTTCCACCTTCTTAGGATCCACTTTGTGTAATATCTCCGCATAATAAAAGTTAGTTGGTTGGTTCGTAAGTTAGTTAGTCAATTAATAAGTTAGTAAGATTACTAACTAAAGACTAACTAAGGTACAAACTAACTAACATTAATTATTGATAATTTTTATTTAATTTAAAATATTTTATTTAGAAAAATCAAGAGTCGTAAATTCGATATTTTTCTCGAATTGGCAAAGACCGTAGCTACCCTTCACGTAAATTACAACGTGAACGAGACTTATGAGTTATATTAATCACTAAAGTTCATGTGTATAGTTTGGAAGGTCCAAAAACATTAGATTTTGGACAAAGCTAGTATATTTTAGATATTTTAGATATTATCCTAAAAAAACGATATGGAACTAGATGTCATTTAAAAGAAAAGATAAGTGATATTTTAGTCAGTTTGAAGATTTTATAAAAAGAAAAATAAAGAAAAGTGACTAGCGAAATCGTGCGCGCCGCGATCGCAGTTTACAGGCAGTAGACAGGCACTTTGAACAGAGAAAAGAAGAAGGAGTGAATTGAGAGCTTTCTAACCAAGTGTCTTGGAGTTTTACCCCCCTTTCGGAGCCAATGGAACCATCAGATTTATGATCTGAGCATCAGATCACTGATCTTTCCAAGATCCCCCTCCACAAAGAGCTCCACTCCTCAACCACAAGCCCTCTTCTCTAATTCACTATAAATATGAGGCATGGGAGAGGCATAAGAAGCATAAGGAGACCCCGAGAGGCTGCGAGAGAGAGGTAGAGAGGAGGATACTCCTCCAAGAGATTGTGAGGAAGAGCTTGAAAGAGAGCTTGAGAGAGAGAGAGAGAGAGAGAGAGAGAGAGAAGAGTCACTCCGAGAGGCTGCAAGGAAGAGAATTAGCTCAATTCCCTCTATCTCGGTCCTCGACTTAACCATCTTCTCTTACGATCTCCTATCTTGAATCTATTCTACCTTCTTAACCTCTTGAGTCTATTTGCGGACGATGGCCTCCAAGCAAAGAATGTCACGTACGGATGACAATTCCGCAACCAACAACAAGGCTTCAAGCAAGGGCATCACTGTCAATCCAACTATAGTTCCGGTTGTAAGTAATGTATTTTCAAGTTGATAGATGCTTGCTTTGATTCTCATATGAGATACGTTAAGCCCATACTATCGTACAAGTATAGGTCATGGGAAAGGATAAATTTCATCTCGCTTACTCGGAAGATGGAGTTTGTGAAGTGCATATATCAAGGGAAGATAATTGCACCTAGTTACATATGACTTATTTGCTAGTAGAGCAATTACAAGGAAGAATTAGTCAAGCGTTATGAATGGCATAGTCGTCAAAAGAATGACATTAAAAGATTGGGCATACAAATGCTAGATTAAAGTATAGTCAAGGGATAATTATAGATAGCATAATTGCTAAAATAATATGACATTAAGAATTATGAATGGAGAAGTACTAGTTTAAAGTTTAGATACTTCAAAAGTACTTAGCCTAACAGGCCAAATACTAAGAAAAACTAGATTCTAGGTCAATGCGAGGCCTATTAGAGTCTAATTACTTGAGATCATCTCGCACTTATCTTATCAAGTATTTATATGTTATGCCTATAACATGTTTGATATATGAGGATAAATTTCTATTTGCCTCATGACTTGACTAAGAGCTAGTATAAGAAATTAATCATAAGGGTTAAAACTAAGATATCTTGAGATCCGTTCGATAACAATGACTTTTGCTAATCCAAACTCAGGGTTGGGTTATCAATCAAGGTAAGTGACCTATAGAACTTACATCATGAATAGTGTTTGAACCCTTAACATATACCCTAGCCAAAGGAAGGAAGTGTTAAGAACATTTTTGCATAATATTGCTCTTAGATCCCAAGGGGAAGAGCAATTATGCAATGGGAAATATTATTTCATCTACTCTTGCATTGTTTTAGAAAGAATGCAATTGGTTTTGTTGGTTGATCAAACAATATCCTAAATGCTTTTACATTCAACTGGTTGTTAGTTGTTGTTTGGATGATTATTCCAAGTGCTTGTGATTTATGGTAAATGCATGGCAAGGGTCTGTGATGACAAGTCGCCATGGGAATAAAGGAATGTCTTCTTAGAAAATGATGTTAGGATGAATGCCTTGTTTGTGCTTGATTCTTAAAGGATTTAATTAAGGAAGGATATATTGTACGGGTGGATCACCTCCATGGTCGCACCGCGTAGTAACCCGAGAGGGCACTACTCGATTCATGGGCCGAAGGTCGAGTGGTGAAAAGGCCAACCACGGGAATGATGTTTCGCTCCTAGATAGCTTGCGGGTCAGTTGGAGCTCTGGACACCCCTTGCTAGGTCTAGAATGGAGTTGAAGACCTCCGTGGCCCCCAACATCTGGGCATGTTGGGAGATCCTATTCTAGATAAAGGATTGAGTTTTTGGTGCCATGTGAATTGGACCAGTTACTTCTACAGGGCAGAAGGGATACTTCTATTGGACAGAAGCGATACATAATTTCTCCTCTATGGGCAGGAGACAAAGATTAACTTGAAGATAAGTTAAGGAACTTGTTTGATCTTCTTTGTCAATAGATTGCTTTGCTCTGTTTTCGTGTCTGTGCTATAATTTACGTGAACGAACCTTGTTCCCTAAAAGGCTTAATTAATGAAGCTGATTTTAAGTGTCACACATAAATGTGGTAGGACCTAAATTAGAAAACTAAAGCTATTAAGGGAAGCGGGTGGGCGGAACCCCCGACGGGTCCGTCCTATGGCAGGGTGGTCCCAGAGAACTGGGAGGCTTCTCACAAGTTTTTATCGTCATTCGACCTTTAGGTATTGATAGGTTAGAACCCGAATCATGCCGTTTTAGGGGACCGGAATGGGACTATGCCCTATGGGCAGAGAGGTTGAGCAACGCATCCCTCTCGTTTCCCATTCTCTTTGAACCAAGTGTGGCATAGATCTGCTTCGGGTTGGGTATCTCTGCGTAAAGTAGGATATCCAATACCCGACACTAGAATGCTAACAGGAGACCTTAACAACTAGGAACCCAAATTTCAGGTCGATCCTAGTGGGTTTGATCGTGAACGTTCCGTTGCGAGGCGGATTCGGGAAACCCTAGGCGACAAAACTCGGAACATTCCTTGGGAGTGCCAGGCAGCGACGCTTAGATTCATTTCTTGATAGACCGCTAAAAGAGTGCCTGGAAAGCCGATGGGCGGGCACCTCACAGTTGGTATCAGAGCGAAATTTTGTAATGATACGTGATTGATTAATGTATGGTTTGTAGACATATCCTAAACAAAATAATCTAAGCAGTATGGGTTGATTGTTAGGCACCTTCTGCACCCATGAATGTTGACATGCAAGAGAAGAAATTCCTTCTCAAGCAAATTAAGGTACCCGAGTTTGATGGAGAAGGGATAGACATTGCAGCTGAGGCAGATAGTTGTTGTTTGGATGATTATTCCAAGTGCTTGTGATTTATGGTAAATGCATGGCAAGGGTCTGTGATGACAAGTCGCCATGGGAATAAAGGAATGTCTTCTTAGAAAATGATGTTAGGCTGAATGCCTTGTTTGTGCTTGATTCTTAAAGGATTTAATTAAGGAAAGATATATTGTACGGGTGGATCACCTCCATGGTCGCACCGCGTAGTAACCCGAGAGGGCACTACTCGATTCATGGGCCGAAGGTCGAGTGGTGAAAAGGCCAACCACGGGAATGATGTTTCGCACCTAGACAGCTTGCAGGTCAGTTGGAGCTCTGGACACCCCTTGCTAGGTCTAGAATGGAGTTGAAGACCTCCGTGGCCCCCAACATCTGGGCATGTTGGGAGATCCTATTCTAGATAAAGGATTGAGTTTTTGGTGCCATGTGAATTGGACCAGTTACTTCTGCAGGGCAGAAGGGATACTTCTGTTGGACAGAAGCGATACATAATTTCTCCTGTATGGGCGGGAGACAAATATTAACTTGAAGATAAGTTAAGGAACTTGTTTGATCTTGTTTGTCAATAGATTGCTTTGCTCTGTTTTCGTGTCTGTGCTATAATTTACGCGAACGAACCTTGTTCCCTAAAAGGCTTAATTAATGAAGCTGATTTTAAGTGTCACACATAATTGTGGTAGGACCTAAATTAGAAAACTAAAGCTATTAAGGGAAGCGGGTGGGCGGAACCCCCGACGGGTCCGTCCTATGGCAGGGTGGTCCCAGAGAACTGGGAGGCTTCTCACAAGTTTTTATTGTCATTCAACCTTTAGGTATTGATAGGTTAGAACCCGATTCATGCTGTTTTAGGGGACCGGAATGGGACTATGCCCTATGGGCAGAGAGGTTGAGCAACGCATCCCTCTCGTTTCCCATTCTCTTTGAACTAAGTGCGGCATAGATCTGCTTCGGGTTGGGTATCTCTGCGTAAAGTAGGATATCCAATACCCGACGCTAGAATGCTAATAGGAGACCTTGACAACTAGGAACCCAAATTTCAGGTCGATCCTAATGGGTTTGGTCGTGAACGTTCCGTTGCGAGGCGGATTCGGGAAACCCTAGGCGACAAAACTTGGAACATTCCTTGGGAGTGCCGGGCAGCGACGCTTAGATTCGTTTCTCGATAGACCGCTAAAAGAGTGCTTGGAAAGCCGATGGGCGGGCACCTCACACTTTTATTCCATTTGCTCCTACAATAAAGCCTAAGAACTCCAACTCTTTCACAGCAAACTCACATTTTTCCGGCTTGGCATATAATTGATGCTGCCGCAGTTTCTCAAAAACTCGGCGTAGGTGCTGCTTATGTTCTTCTAATGTTTTGCTATAGACTAGGAGGCCATCTATGTAGATAATGACAAAGATATCTATCTCCAGTCTAAAGACTCCATCCATGAGGCCACAAAATGTGCCTGGCCCATTGCTTAGGCCGAATCCTAGTACTAACCACTCAAAACTACCATATCGGGTGTGGAATGCTGTTTTGGGGATATCTTCTTCGGCTATGCGGATTTGGTGGTATCCTGATCTAAGATCAATACGGCTAAAGTACTTGGCCTCGTGTAACCTATCTAAGAGATCTTCCACTAGGGGCATGGGGTATTTGTTTTTTATGGTGATTTTGTTAAGGGCCCTATAATCTACACAGAGTCTGAGTCCCCCATCCTTCTTCTTTACAAATAACATTGGGGCACCAAAGGGGGATTTGCTAGGGCGGATGAATCCTTGTTCTTCTAGTTCATGCAGTTGCTTCTTCAGTTCCATTAGTTCAGTGTGATTCATGCGATAGGGAGCTCGTGCTGGTGGGGCAGACCCTGGGATTAGCTCAATTTTGTGATCTACATCTCGCCTGGGTGGTAGACCTTTGGGCAGCTCGGCTGGCATCACATCTTTGAACTCTTCCAGTATTTCAGCCACCTCTGTTTTCTTGTTATGTTGTCTAGGTTTCTTGCCACTTTCTTCTTCTTCAATCGGTCGGATCATACATAGATAGACCATATCTTCTTGCTTGACTGATTTTTCGACTTGCTTGGCACTGCAAGTCATGATACGTGGCCTGATAATGGTCCCCTGGACCGGCACTTTGGGTCTGGCCCTTTGGTTGGGTTGTAGTCTGTTTCATTGTTTGGCATGATACTCCTGGCTTATTCTCCTTCATTTGCACTTTGATTGGGGTCCTGCCAGGCAGTTGCATTCTTTCACATGGTACTCTGATGCCTTCTCCTTGCATATCTAACATCATTTCATTTACTCCTTTACCAAACATTGCAATGACATACTTGTCATAGAATTCGAATCCCAGTATCACTTCAAAATCGTCCATGGGGATTACTAAGAAGTTGAGTTTCGCCTTCCACTTGTCGGCTGCTACTTGGATTGAAAAGACTTGTTTCACCTCCTTGGCTTCTCCTTGTGCGAATGTCACCGTTAATCCTTCTGGGGCCTTCAACAGTTTTAATCCATGTTCTGTTGCGCACCCTGGTGTCATGACGTTGTGTGTTGCTCCTATGTCCACCATGATAGGTTGGTTGCCCTCGCCCACTCGGCCTTTGATGTATAGATGGTGGACTGCAGCTACTCTGGCTGCCATGCATTGGGGTCGGGCGCTAACTGACCCTACCCTTGGGTGGTCCATGCTTTCTTCACTCCCATTAGGGATTTCCTGGATTCGCGGTGGTTGTAGTTCTTCTCCTCCATATGCACTAGTTGCATTCATCCTTGATCCACTTGACGAAGCTGTATCTTCTATTGGGCATCTATTTTGGTAGTGTGGACCCCCGCATTTGAAGCATCTGATTTCGACGGACGGGCCTGGGGGTCTCCACCATGACGTGTTTGATCCTACCGGCCCATATGATGTACTAGGGGTTGGCCTGTAGTGATTATTTCCCCATCTCCCTGCTGCTCCTCTTGGTACTAAGGCGGTTTGTGTTACGACCGTGGTGGTAGTGTTGTTTTGGATCCTTGTATCTGTGAATGCCCCTCTAGGAGCATTGGGCCTCTGGTTCCATGAGTTGTTGTTGTTGAAGGTGTTGTTGAAGTTGTTGTTGAACTTCTTTTGATTCCCTTGTGCTGTTCTTCTGCCTTCCAGGTCCACCAGTCGTTCGGCTATTCTCATGGCTTCTGCTAAGCTTGTTGGCTCCTGTCTCTCCACATCTCTTCTAGCCCATTCTTGCATCCCAAACAAAAATCCATGTAGCTTAGTATCTGTATCCATGTTTGGTAGCTGCAGCATGATCTGCCTATATTTGCTGACATATTCTTTCATCTTTCCCTGTGTTTGCTTGAGGTTCCTCCATTCATCTCTCACTTTGAATTTCTCCAGCTTTGGAATAAAGTAGTCCTTCAGTTCTTCCTGGAGTTCTTCCCATGAACAGATTGTGTGGCCCTGCTCTTGTTCTAGCAAGTACCAACTAGCAGTGTCCTCCTCCAAGTAAATGGCTGCCACCTCCACCTTCCTGTCTTCAGTAATTCGTGAATACTTTAAGCACCTGTCCACCTCTGTGATCCACTTCTCCAGAACCAAACCATCTCTCTCTCCCTTGTACTTTGCAGGTTGGGGCATCTTGAATTTTCCATAAAGGGCAATCCCATCTTGATGGATTATTGAAAATTGCCAATTATGTTAGAACCCAGATGAGATTAGGATGAGAGTGTAGAATGATCCATCCATGTGAGGAAATAGCTTGCTCAAACTATATACAACCAAGATATGTATCATTATGATGCCCTCAAAAGAAAATTTAACCTAAAGAGAATTAAGTGGACCACTAGTTCCCTATAAGTGCAAAATCACTCAAATGTGGTAGGATTTCCCAAGGTGGAAAGCTAGTAGTAGCAAAGCAATTGCGCCCCTTCTTTCCTTGAGTCTCTTGCATGATCAAGGACAACAAGGCTATCCCAATTTTAGTCAATGCTCTCACTCAAGCACAAATCAAGAGAGGAGGGATTAGCATTAAGGGACTAATGACTCTGAATAGGTCAATGATAGGCAAGAATAATACTAAGAAAAGTTGAAAGTACACTGAAATTCAAGTGAAAAGTGATGGATTGATCACCCTTCAAAGAACTACAACTTCTCCTAGTGCAGAGAGTGCAATGGGAGAATACTTGAATCTCAAGAAGTAGCTGGCCATTATTGATAAAGTTAAAGAGTGGATTCAGACAATGTAGAAGGACCTATTGGCATAGCAAGCTATTGAGACCACATGTCTATGCAACCTCTCTCAAGTGTCGCATATGTCTATCCTTGCCAAACCCCAATACCTTGGGGATTCCACCACTGAACCACTTTACATCAGCCAAAAATTGCAAGAACAAGAAAAACAATCATGATACAAGGTACCTAGACTCCACATATCAAGAAATTGAGCCTAGCATTATTGCAACTCTTGCATCCGTGACACCTTGATTTCCCTAGGAATCTTGATAAAGGAAGCTCTTGCCATATGGTAGTTATTGAAAAATTGGATGGATGGAACATAACTTGCAAGATCAGCATGTAGCCAAATGCCCAACTTCTTAACTTCTCCAACCTTAGGAGCCCTAGGTATAACTTCCTTTTAAGGAAGATATAGTGTAGCATGTTGGGGGTAAAGGCACCTCTGCCGAGCCGCCTGTGTATTACTACACTGATAGTCACCGCCACTGCACACTGCAGGTGGCGGGCGCCCATCACTATCACTTTTATTCTTTATTCTTTTAGTGACATTTTGAATAAAGGAAGGCCCGATCACACATTGTGACTGTTGGAGTTCCCATTTCTAGTCTCTCCCTTTCTTACTCTTGCTCTCCTGCCATAGCTCTCGAGTCCAACCTTCGATCTGTCGCTCCCTTTCAACTAGTATCAGATCTTTGCTTTCCGACTCTTGAGCTTGGTTCATGGTATTCTCAACATCCCATCGACTCCCTACTTCCATTGGGTCTCCTTCCTAGCAGCCATATCCGACTCCTTCGAGCTCCCGTCACTCCCCGGCTTCCCGAGCACCTTCCTGGCATTGTTGGACACCTTCAGGGCATTACATCATAGGTATTTGATCATTCCTCAGGGTTTACTTCAGTTCTCAGGTCTCACATGCTGTAAACAAGATTGGGGCAGCCACCATTGAAGCTCCCTTGCTTCATATCTCACTTGCCTTTGAACAAGACTTGTTGGAGCTTGTTTGAGGCCTTCCTTGGCTTTAACCGGACCCCTCCGAAGCTTGGCCACCATTTTTTGCAGCCCTAGGAACAGTATTTACAGTTGGTGGAATCACACAGCCCTCCCATATGTGTCTTCAACATTGGCAGTCACAACAACAGCTCTCCCCCTCCATTGGCACTTGGAAAGGCTCCATTTTGGGCATATGAACATGCTTTGATGCTTGATTTTGATGGTTGATATGTTGGAATAGCATTTGGACTGATTAAACACTGTTTCAGGACTGTCATAATAGTCCACAGGCAGTTTATGACAGTGTTACACTGACATTTGATGCTACAACTCATTTGGCATTGTCATTTTGATGCCCAGTTGGTCCTGTTTGATGCCCGGATGTTAGGGGAATGTATGCCTATTTTTTGACAACCATTTGGAGCTGATTTTGGTGCTGAAATTCTCAGTTTTGAACAGTAAATCACTGTTGTACATGGTTGGGCTGAAGTCATTTTACTCATGTATACTTATGCCTATGCTTTTTGGGCTATGTTTCGGACATATATGGTGATGTATTGACACTTGGGGCTCGACATAGAGCTTGGTTTTGATTCGGGATCATTGGTTGAGCTTGAGCTCGCTTTGCAAAGAATTTGGATGCTCCGTCTTGGATATACTTATGTCATGTATGTTGCTTACGTCTAACTGGTCTTGACATGCTTAGCCTATGCCATTACTACATGCTAGTTACATTGTTTGGAGCCTATTGCTACTGGAGCTCGGTCTTGGCTTGACCTTGGATTCTCAGAGCTTACTTGAGCTATTTATTGGCTTGCCAGAGTTGTATCTTGGGATGTACTTGATGTCTTACATGCTTATGGATGCTACATACGGATGCTCTATCGCCTACATGTTCGGGATGTACTATTGATGTATTTTCTTGGACTTATGTCATTGGCACTGTGTCTTGCCTTGGCTTGAGCTCTTGAGCTCGTACATATGGCTTTTGTGCCAATGGGAGAATTCTTGAATGCTTATCAGACATTGAGCAAGTGGTACTTTTATGCATTGAGTCGTTACATGCTATTGAGCGGTTACAGACACTTGAGACTTTGGGACTTCTTACCTTTTGGGATGATACATCATATGTCTTGGTTCACTATATGCTTATGAGCTAAGTCTCAGTTTTGGATCCGTATCTTTGTGAACTGACACCTACTTGTGTCAAGTTTTGGTAGTGGCGGGAACACTTTGCCCCGTTGCCTGGGAGGTGTGCCTACTCATTGGCAGATGTTTGTATGACATACTTGGGTGTTGGATTCATGCTTATCGACTATCATATGCTTATGCTATGCCGGCATGATGCCAGCTTTGGTCTTGGCAGTATCTGATTGCCTTGGGATCCGATTTTGGCACTGTTAGCTCTCTTTAACTGAAATCTGAAATTTATTATAGCAAGCATATATGTATGGACTGACATGGATTTTTCATGCTGAAACACTTTGAAATGATGTACTTTCACTAGTACTTGGTGTGCAGCAGCTTTGGTTCCATTTTCTTCGCCATTTTTCCTCGATTTTGGTGATTTTTTTGTAATTTTCTGTAGTAAATAGCAAGCAGTTTTGAACTGTCTACAGTCTTTCAGCCTGCATTATGGCGAGTTCGTCCACTGATCATGCTATTTTCAACATCACTAAGCTTGATGGTATGAATTACTCTTATTGAAAGAGCCAGATTTGGCAGGTATTGGGGCAGAAATTGCAGATCAAACCATTGAGGTTGAGTGGGCATCCACCTGCAACTATGCCAGATGAGGAATGGCTTGAGCTTGATGAGTTATGCAAGTCCATTATTGTATTATCTCTCACAGAACAGGTTCACTACAATGTATTTGAGGAAGAACAGAGTGCATGGCAGTTGTGGGATAAAATCAAGAATCTCTATGACAAGAAAAGTCTAGCGAGCTAGATGTATTGTGGCTAAAGCAGCTTATGGATCTGTGCATGAAGGAGAATGTGACTATGTCTGCTCACTTGAGCTAGTTCCATGCTATACTCAAGAACTTGACTTCGCAAGATATCACTTTTGCAGAGGATGTCACTCCTCTTTTCTTGCTTGGTACTCTTAATGAGTCATGGGATGTATTCCGCACTGCATTATGTGCCTCTACTGCTACCTTGAAATTATCTGATGTTGAGAGTGCTCTTCTACAGGAAGAGGTTAACCGTAAGAATTTGGATGCCTCTCATGTGTCTCATGCTATGACAGTTAGAGGCAATAATGATGGATATGGAAAGTATGGCAGTGGTAGTGGTCGTGGACGGGATTCTCAGAAATCTCGGTCCAAGTCTCATGGGAAGTCATGTAGCAAATCTCGTGGCACGAATGCAAATGTTACTTGTCACCATTGTGGGAAAAAGGGCCATATTAGGCCACAATGCCATGAATTGCGCAATGAAAGGCGCAAAGATAAGGGAAAAGACAAAGTGCAGGAAAAGTCTTTTGATTGCAGCATAGTACCTACAAAGTCCAGTGTTAAAATTGAAGAGATCAATGTTATGCAGCCTGAGAATGTTGATGATGATGATTATATCCTAGCAGCTTCTTCTAGTGCTTCGCAGATGATAGAGATACACTCTATGTATGCACAATGTTGGCTCTCGGACTCAGGTGCATCCTTTCATGTGATACCTTGCCAAGAGTGGTTTCATTCATACCGTACTGTTTCGGTTTCTGTGCGCTTGGGTGATGGAAGCTCTCTTGATATTGTGGGCATTGGTGATGTTAGGCTGCAGTTTCCTTGTCATAGTGGTTTTGTTATGCAGAATATACGTCATGTACCTACTTTGACACATAGTCTCATGTCAGCTGGACAGCTTGATGATGCAGGATATCATGTATGTTTTGGAGACTTTGCATGGAAGATCACTCGTGGCAGACTTGTGATTGCGAGAGGTGCTAAGGCTGGCAGTCTCTACCCCTTGATTGTATCAGCTTATTCCCTTGATCATGTTTTGTCTGTGGGTTATATCCCACATATATCTCTTTGGCATGCCTGTTTGGGCCATATGTCTTTGAAGGGAATGAAAATGCTTTCTGGTTTGCAGTACTTACCGCCCCTTGATTATGCATGTTTTGATTCATGTGAGCATTGTCTTTATGGCAGGCAAACTAGGTCTACGCATAAGAAGTCTAGTAGGCCACGCATGAGTGAGCCCTTGGCATTGGTACATTCGGATGTCTGTGGGCCCATGCCTTGTCAGTCTATGGGTGGTACAAAGTATTTTATTACGTTCATAGATGATTTTTCACGAACAGTTTGGGCTTATCCCATTAAGCTGAAATTTGATGTCTTGGCTGTGTTTCAGAGATGGCTTGCATTGGTTGAGAACCAGTCTGGGTATAGGCTAAAATGCCTAAGGATAGATAATGGGGGTGAGTATGTCTCACATGCTTTTGAGTAGTTATGTGATGAGAGTGGTATTAAGCGTCACTTGACCGCCCCCTACACCCCCCCAAGAATGGTTTGGCTGAGCGAATGAATAGAACCATCCAGGAGCATGTACGCATTATGCTTAGCCATGCAGGCCTACCACAGAGCTTTTGGACTGAGGCAGTTAGTACAGCTGTGCATGTCATAAACAGATCACCCTCTAGTGGTTTGGATTTCCAGGTTGCAAAGGAGGTATGGATTGGAAAACCTCCTTCTTATGCGCATCTCCGTGTCTTTGGATGTGAGGCATTTTGCCATGTGCCCAGGGACAAGAGAAGTAAGATGGATCCCAAGAGTGTCAAATGCATTTTCCTTGGTTATGGGGATGCAGGCGAGATGGGTTACCGTCTCTGGGATCCGCAGGTGCGAAAACTCATCCGCAGTCATGATGTAGTCTTCCATGAAGACAAAATGCATAGGCAGCCTAAGAGAGTTGTTGAGATCCGCAGGGTCATATTTCAGGAGGAGCTAAGAGCTCCCGCACAACCAGTTGGACAGCCTACAGTTGCAGCAGATGCTCATGGTCAGGGTGTTGGACAGGCATCTGGGCAAGCAACAAAGCCTGCCGTGAGATGGTCTACTAGGGACAGAAGTCCACCTGATAGTTTTCAACCCTCGATGCATTATGTCTTGGTTAGAGATGCAGGAGAGCCTTTCACTTATGATGAGGCTATGCGCAGGGGTGACAGTCACTCCTGGGAGAGGGATATGCAGTCTGAGATAGACTCCTTGCATAAGAATGAGACTTGGGATTTGGTTTCCTTGCCTATGGGAAAGAAGGCTTTGCCATGAAAGTGGGTGTACAAGCTGAAAAGTACCCCTGGACACCCCAAGCCGGCATACAAGGCTAGATTGGTAGCAAAGGGTTTTAAGCAGGAGCATGGTGTGGACTTTGATGAGGTCTTCTCTCCTGTGGTTAAGATGACCACCCTGCGCTTAGTCTTGGCTTTGGTTGCTCAACTTGACTTGGATTTATACCAGATGGATGTCAAGACGACTTTCTTACATGGGGACTTGCATGATGAGATTTATATGGAGCTGCCTAAGGGCTTTGCAGAACCTCGCAGGGAGCACCTAGTGTGCAAATTGAAGAAAAGTCTTTATGGCTTGAAACAGGCACCTAGTGAGTGGTATCATAAGTTTGATGCCTTTATGCAGTCACACGGCTATAGCAGGAGTGCTATGGATCCGTGTCTTTACATGAAGAAAGCCCGTGATGGTTCTTTATTGATTTTGGTACTCTATGTGGATGATATGCCGATAGCAGGGAAAGCTCATGATGAGCTAGATGCTCTTAAGGCTCAGCTTAAGAAGAGCTTTGAGATGAAAGATCTGGGATAGGCCACTCACATACTTGGTATGCACATTCGACGCGACAGGCATCAGGGACTCCTCTACTTGTCATAGAGGGAGTACATTCATAAAGTCCTTGAGTGCTTCCGCATGCACGACATAAAGCCTATTGGCTATCCATTGCCTTCTTATGTGAAGGTATTACAGGCTTATTGTCTGCAGACAGATGAGCAAAGGGCCGAGATGGCCAAGATTCCCTATGCATCCACAGTGGATAGTCTTATGTATGCCATGATAGCCACTCGTCCAGATATTGCCTTTGTAGTTGGTATTGTGGCACGCTATATGGCTACACCTGGAAAAAAGCATTGGGATGCCATGAAGGGTATCATGAGGTACCTGAAGGGCACTGCATATATGTGCATATGCTATGGTAGCCAGGATACAGGAGTCGTGGGGTACACCCTTTGATTATGTAGGACATGCAGATAGTAGGAAGTCTGCTTCCCACTATGTATTCACATATGCTGGAGGTGCTGTTTCTTGGATGTCCAGGGTGCAGAAATGCATGGCCCTTTCTACTACAGAGGCCTAGTATGTTGCAGCCACCACTAAGGCTTGCAAGGAGGCCATTTGGTTGGGTCGTTTGGTTGTTGACCTTGGTATTGATGCTATCCCTACACTGCATTCGGATTCTATGAGTGCTATTGAGTTAGCCGTCTTCCATGAGAAGATGAAACACATTGAGGTGAGGTATCACTTCATACGTGGGGTCATTGAGGACAAGTCTGTTGATCTTGTCAAGATCTCGACTAACCAGAATCCTGCAGATCTGCTCACGAAAAGCCTCTCTGCAAAGCGCTTTGCCTTCCTCAGGAGGTTGATGGGCATGGGATGAGATGACGTCTTTCCTCATCCTGTTGTACATGTGTACATGTTGTATTGTCTTTTTCTTTTTCTTTTCACTCCTCACTAGGGCAGATTCACCTTTAAGTGGGAGGTTGTTGGGGATAAAGGCGCCTCTTCCTAGCCGCCCGTGTATTACGACACTGACAGCCACCGCCACTGCACACTGCAGGTGGCAGGCGCCCGTCACAGTCACTTTATTCTCTATTCTTTTAGTGACAGTTTAAATAAAGGAAGGCCCGGTCACACATTGTGACTGTTAGAGTTCCCATTTCTAGTCTCTCCCTTTCTTGCTCTTGCTCTCCCGCCATAGCTCTCGAGTCGAACCTTTGATCCATCGCTCCCTTTGATAGCAAAAGAGGTAATGTGGGGAAAAGAAAGGAAACCAACCTAGCTATGAACTGCATTTTGACATAGAAACTGCCATCAGACGTAAAGAAAGTACTTGAGGAGAGAATCTTAAATAATAGGGTTGAGTTTACACTTAGAGAAACTCTTAGAAGTGGGAAGCATGAATTCCATAATGAAATAATAGACATCATTAAGAGAAAATGATGATTTATTGGGAAAACCACTCGGGCTTTGTTGTAGGTTGATGAGAATTTGGATTCTCAAGTAATTCATGTAGAGTTTGCTAACAATTCCATTGTTACAAATGGGCTGATTATGGGTGAAAAAGAGGAAATGTTGATTGAAAATGTCCTACATCATGCCATCTCTAATGGAAGGCCTTGGTGACTCCATAAGATGTGAAATTATAGATACAAAATCTAGAGGGAGCATCATTGACAAGAATGTACTCCATGTATGGGAAAACTCACATACTAAAATAGTACACTTCAATTTGTCTCTTAGATATCCCTAGATGTACAACACATGACTTATTGAGGATTGGGCAATGGTCTAGTTTTCCTAAAAAATAGAAAGGATGTAGTATAGGTTAAAATGAATACTTGAAAAACCTCTCCGATTGATCTAGATGCAGTCTCTAATGTGTTGCAAGGAGATGCCAATAGTCCTCTTGCCTAGCAATCTCTCACAAGATACATCCCATGCCATGAGGACGAGCAAGATTGGATACATATACTTGCCACTCTTGAGTTTCCATTCATTGAGAAACTATAATATCATGAGGTATACTAACATGTGAGTCAAGGAGCACAAGAACTTGTAGTATGTATAATTACTCAAATGGAATCTATCTCAATGCCTCTCTTCATGATGGGCCTTGACTCAGTGTCATTGAAATGTACCAAGCGGGCTATCTTACCCCTACGAATGCAAGATATTAAGCAAATGGTGGCCTTGCTTTCATGGCACACTTAAAGCTAACATCTTAATCTTTGAGAAACTACTTAGGAGCCACAATTGGCAATGGATGAGTCCTCTTCATTTCAAAATAGTGCTACTAAGGGCACATTACATGTTAGACACGAGGGTGATGTGCCTCTAATAAGTATAGTTTATATTGATGAGTGCTTCTCACTATTCCTAATGAGACACCTTGTTGAACTTAAGGCTAAGTTGAACTCAACTTTTGACATGTTAGATTTGGACATATTACATCATTATTTGGGCATTCGGTTTAAGTAATGTGATGGAGATATTGCTTTGTGTCAAACAAAGAATGTTGAGACATTGTTGCAAACATTTAGTCTTGAAGACCACAAGCTTACTACTACTCCTATGGATACAAGTTTAAAGTTGAGCCTTGTTAACCCTCAGAATGACACAAATGCAAAGAATGCTTAGGAAGGAGCATAAAAAGATAGCCCGATGGAAAAATAAGAACAAGAAGCACGGGAAATTTTTTAAAATCAAGAATGGGGCACACAAAAAATAAAGCACATTTTAGTATTTTGTAAAGGAGTGCCAAGCTCCCTTTCTGTACAAGTTTTAAATGAAAAGGCACATTGGTTGGGTGTTCAAGGGGAGAAGGGTATGTATAAAAGCCAAAAAGTTAATGGATAAGCTCATTCTTGGTGTGTTGCAAACTAGCTCTCTTCTTGTTCTTGTTTTTGCTTTCCTGCTTGTGCATGAGAGAGGGAGTGTGTGAGTGTGTGTGTGAGTGAGGGACCATGGAGAAGCTCTTCTTCTCCTCTTCTCATCTTCTCCTCTCTTTTCTCACACGCGTGACTATGGAGGTTGAAGCTTGGAGCATGGAGATGGAGCTTGCTTGAGCTAGCTCCTTGAATCATGGAGCCATCCAAGGATTCGAGGAAGAGGACTATAATGATCAAATTCAATAGTAAGCTCACTACATCCTTGTGTGAGAGTGTACACAATTGTATGACAGGAAACCACCATTGCCACTCGCTTGAAGTGCCTGACTTGATAAGCAGTCATGATGGTTGCTAGTGATAGTGATGACATTTTGGTTACGTTGCTAGGACCAACATATTCAAGCTTAAGTACTTGTGTACTTCAAATCAAGCAATAGAGTAGGAGTTCATCTCTAAAACAATGATTGGTGTAGGTAGGAAGAAACAAGGGATTCATAAGGTATTCAAGCTCCTTTGCTAGATAGTTTAGGTTTTTGAAGTTTTAGGAATGTTAATTAGATCAGTGGTATGGTATTTTTCATCAGTAGGATGCATTAAGAAAATCAAGGAAAGAAAAAAAAAGAGATTTTGAATACCTTAGAAGGAAAATAGAGAGTAAGGGAAGAAAGAGAGAGCACTAAAAGAAGATAAAGGGGGAAGTGCTCATTTTAGCATGTGAGAGATTGAGAGAGAGAGAGAGCAATAGGTTAGGAGAGAGTAGCAAGTGAAGAGAGCAACAAAATCACAAATTCATCATATCATCACTTTTGGTGATTCCAAGTATGCTCAGAACCTTACTTGCTAATTTATTGAAGAATAAAGACGGATCATGATTGGGTGCACTTGTGATTTATTGAGTCATTCGTCATCGTTTGGTGTGTTTTCTTGCCACTCGAACAAAGACCCACCAGGCCTTAGATAGTCAAACCCCTCAAATGCTCGAGTCACTTTTGTTCTCTTGAATAACTCTTGCCTTAGACTCAAATGGTCCCACTCATATGATTGAATCGGTCCTCTTGGACACCTAAAAGTCCCCTCAGACTGTTCTCATTCAGAAGGCCAAATTGCCCACTTTCAGACACACCCTCTCAGACTCGAATGGGCACCCCTATCCAACTCGGACCTTGCCACTCAGATAGTCCAAATTAACCACTCGAATGGCCGATTTCGGGACTCGTATGAACAAAAACTTACAACTCGAACGTCTAAATTTGTAGACAACCTAAACCAGAACACATTTTTTGGGACCATCCAAACTCCCCAAACATACCGAAGGCTATGAGCTAATTATCAAGTCCCTAGCTAGATCCAATACCTACAAGTGTGACCATAGAGTTGACCAACATCAGAATTTATCCTAACAAGCCCAAGAATTGACCAAATAAGTAGGCCACTTGTAGTTTACTTTCCAATAGAGACACTATTTGACTACTTGGGTGGATCACCCATCAGGACCCCATAGAGGATCAAAATTAACTACTAAGTGTGATCACAACTTGTGTAAAAGAGCTACAACCGTACGGAATTGATTGGCAAGTGTGTATGAATGATTTCATTGAAGATTGCAAGTTTCATTGTAGGCCCTTAGGTGCATGAAAACAGTTGAAAGCCTAATTGTGCACAGCTCACCTTGCATTGCACCATCTAAGTGTGTGAGTAAGAGTAAATTTGCAAAGTGATTTAATTAACAAGGAACACACTAAAGGGGAATCAAGTTAAGAAATGAACCCACCATTAGGACTTGCAAAACCCCTGGGATCATAGAAACAAACCAAGAAACCCAACATTGAGAAGCGAACAACCTCAAACCACCTAATAACTAAGTGACAAAAGGAATGAACCACAATTAGAGATGCATCCTTAGTCGATGTGATCACCCTCATTGACACCTTACTGGTTCAAGGGACCACTAGCATGGTAGGTGCTAGCACTGAGCACAAGGAACCAAGACATTGACCTAGGAGATTTTCCTATTGACATACAACAACTCATATCATGATACGACCGTCAAATGAAAATAGCACCAAACACAAGAGACCGCCAACATGGTAGGTGCTAGCACCTAACACAAGCAACCAAGACCTTGACCTAGGATATTTTCCAATTGACATATAACAACTCATATCATGATACAACTGTCGAATGAAAATAGCACACCACCTAAGATCCGCATATAAAATCATAGTTGATCTCAAGGAGGAGAGGAGGCTAGGAAGAGTTGCCCTGCAACGCATAGCCAACTACAACCAAGAGCAATGTGCTCAGAGGCTACGCTAAGAGATAGAGCTCAACAAGGTCCAACAAGTCCTAGCCATTGTATAGGTAGAAATAGAGCAAGAGGAAATGCCGATAGGGAGAGAGCATTAGAAGTGGATCTTACATTGAGTGAGCTTCTTACGAAGTGATTGCAAGATAACACTCCCACCACAGAACAAAATGGAGCCCAAATGTTAGAAGCTAGGCCAAGATACCTATAGTCGCAAAGCAACTTGAAAAGTATCAATCAGGTAATGATCCTTATAGTTTTGTTGAGCAAGTGTGTGAGGCAAACACACTCATAGACCCCACTCAGTGTGCACAAGCTTTTGGACTTTACCTAGTAGACAAGGGATGAACTTGGTTTACTAGCAACAACTTCAATAGCCTAAAGGATCTTTTTATTAAGAGATTTTTGAGAGCCAGATACTCAGAAGACTTCATTGTCAGGTTTATGAATGTCAGTAGAAAAGACAAGGAGGAAATGTGAGACTATGTCACTCATGTGAGAAGCCTCTATAAGAAGATTCCAATAACGGAGTGATCAAATGAGAGAGCAATCTCCACCATGGATGAAGAACTCTATAAGGCCTTAGCTAGTAGCTCAAACTTGCAAAAGGGATGTGTTAGCCAGGGTCTTTGAAGAGGCAATACACATGGGTGACTTGCTAAGAGAAAGAAGCATTAGAATTTAAAGAGCTTATTGATTTCACCCCCAACACTAAAGAGAGAAAATTATGAGAATGGGCAGCCTATTAATCTCACCATGGATACAAGCCCAATTGGCATTGGTTGGGCAGTGGGTTAAGATGATGCTAATGGGAATAGGTATGCCATTCAGTTTGGAGCAAAGGTCCTCAATGAACATCAACGACGGTATTCTCAAGTCAAAAGAGAGCTTTGGGATGTAGTGAAAACCCTTAAGTGTAATCGATAGTATTTTATGGGAGCTCATGTAGTGGTAGAGAATGATTTTCTACCTCTATTGGGCATGATAGGAAATTGCTCAACTCTTGATATTGCCATGTTAGGGTGGATTGCATATAAAAAGTCACTTAACCCTGATATTGCAAGTAGAGAAAACCCTGTGGCTGACATGCTTTCATGAGCAAGGTTTAAAGATGAAGAGGAGCTGATGGAAGATGAAGAGGACGATGTGATTTGGGGGTTAAAGGCTACTTGTGCCTAGTTGCCTATATTGATCTTATACTTATTGGCCACACACTTATACACTGTAGGTGGTGGCTATCCATCATTGCCACTTTATTCTTTATTCTTTCTATGATAATATAGCAATAGAAGACAGGTTACACATTGTGATTATTAGAGTTTCCACATATGGGTTTGCTCTCTCTCCTTTCTCCAACCTACATAGCTCTTTCTTTTGCTTGTGCTCTCACTCTTACTCAACCCTTTCACCTTTCACTTTTAAGCATGTCTTTGTTTCAATAATAGTCTTGAAAGCTTTGAAGTGCTCAAAGAGTTCACTCTTTTTCTTTATGAAATATACTTAGATTTTGCTGGAGAAATCATCAATGAATGTAACAAAATACTTACTTTCACCAAGAGATACATTCTGCATAGCCTCCCAAACATCTGTATGTATAACATTAACTATATTCTTGCTTTCATCTCTATTGTGAAAAAATCAGGTGTTGAAAATGACTTTATGCAATAGGGAATGAGTATGCAATGGTTGTTACTATAGGTATAACTGTTGTAATAGGGATTTCAACAGTAAGAAAAGAACTTATAGCCATGGAGAAGAGATGGGCAATAGAGAGAAAGCATCATCAGTGTTATGCTTCTGTGAGAACACAAATTTTGGAAGAGTTATTGTATGAGAATGATTGGCTAAAAATAGGCCAATGTCTTTTGCAGGTATGGTTGTGTTGGTAAAGTGGTTGCAGATAGAGAAGAATTGGATGCAAATATGAGGCTCATGACTTCCTTCCATGATTGGGTATCAAGCTGGCTTTAACATTAGCCTACAATCCTAAAGAAAATGGCAAAAGTTAAAGAGGTCATCAGCCTATCATTAAGGCATTAGCAAAGTCATGCAAGTGTAAGATGAAAGAGTGGCCAAGAATGCTACCCTTTGCTTTATGGGCTGATAGGACCACTCATAGTGCAGTTACAGGGTATATGCTTGCTAAATTAATGTATGGACAACAACCAATCATGCCTATTGGGGAGACTATTGCTACTTGGAATGTTCCACCATGGGAAGAGGGTTTGAATAGAGAAGAGTTGTCAGTCCTATGCATTAGATAGTTAGAAAGAAGGCCTGAAGACATTGAGATAGCCATGAAAAAGTTGAAGACTGCAAGGATCAAGAACAAGACAAGCGACACAGACTTTGACCACGAGCTATACAAGAAGGGGACTAGGTGTGCTGGTTTATGATAGCAACTTGGAAAATCAACATAGTACCAGCCAGAAGATGGAAAAGCTGTGGTTTGGTCCATATGTGGTAAGGTTTATTTTTTATAAGTCTACCTATGCATTCAATGAGATGGATGGGACAACTCTAAGGATTCCAGTGGTTGGAAAACGTATCAAGCTCTTTGAATGTAGGGAGTCTTTAGCATATGAGTTGAAGGAGTTGGATACTGAGCATGGACATGAGAATATGAAAGAAGAAGAGGTAGAAGATAGAGACATTGACATGGCAGAGGATACTTCTTCTAACACTATAGATCTGTAAGACTTTGGCACATGCCGGAGGATGTGCAGGTTAGGAGGGGGTAGATGTCATGCCGCTATGCGGTCATAGTGTGAAAATCTCTAGAGTGCATCATCATTCGACTTTCTTATTGATCTAGAGAGCCAATTTCATATTAGTCATTAATGTCAATGTCCGTAGTGTGCATGGTTTAAAAATACTAGATTTTTGGACAAGTTTGGCCGATTTTTGATATTTTAGATATTATGTCTTGTAAATATCCAAAAATTGTAGACAACTTCTAGAATAGGATGACTGTTTTTAAATAAACAAGTGGCTTTAAAGCATTTTTGGGGGATTTTATGCAAAAAGAAGGATTGGCGAAATCGAACGACGCACGATTGTAGTTTTTAAGCAATGAACAACACTCTAAACCGGGAGAAGGAGTGATTTGGGAGAATTTTGGCTAGGTGTCCTAGTATTTTACCCCCCTTTTGGAGCCAACGGAAGCATCAGATTGGAGGTCTGAGTAGTAGAGAGGAAGCTATTGTTTATGGACGTTTTTGGTCTACAAGGGATTTATCTTCTTAGGATGTAGAAATAAATTGACAGGCTTCACCTTTACGAGTATTCTTCTACATCTTCTATTTCTTTGAACCCCTTCTCTTTCTTCTACTTCTCTCCTTGGATCTCCCTTCACACTACTGTCTCTTACCCCCGTGGTAGACTTTTGACCCCAAATGCTCCGACATTGGGTGGTATTGGAACTCTACTTTTCTTGAAGGATGTGATTAATCGTTGGTTTCAGGCTTGTTCTTGAGATATTTTAGTAGCAATCAACTCTTTTGTAACCTTGGAAGTTTTTCTAAATATGAATTCAAATCTCCCAAGAACAAGGCAATGAGAATACATTATTTGCTATTTATTTGTCGAGTATACCTAGGTCCAAGTGTTCATAGATTCTAGTAAACAACGTGAAAGTTAAGTCCAATCATCTGATATAAGTCATTAATTCATCTCTTGTGTTCATGAGCATATCGGATGCCAATGCGAGAATGGATCAATGTTGATAATATGGTTTAAGGCCTATGGGTGATTGGGGTTTGACTCGACTGGACTGCTTAGCTATGGTTATTCTGCTCTGAGGTAGTCATTGGAGTGTTTGTTATCTATCACCTATTTGATTGAGCTTGTGATCCAGGGGACATGTGGTTCTCTGTTTGTGTAGTGGGTGGTACATTGCAGGTATTAGGGCAAGGCCTATCAATAGTGGGTTTGGCGTTTGGGTGATAGACCCATTGAGTGTTCATGGGTTGAGCATCTTTTTGCTCACTCTGGTTTTTATCTCCTACTAGCTTACGGATACATGTATGTTGGTTGAGAGGTTGCAGTGGATGGGCAAGTGTGCCATTTGTGGATTTAGGCAACCACACCAAGGTGGTCCCATCATAGAAACCTTGGGCATGTAATAGGGATTTGGACTCCATTGCAATTTGGTCCTTTGCCTATTTTTCTAATGCCAACTTTTTCTTTTAGGTCTGGTGTATGGGACACGAGAGCTATGAGATCTTACGGATATGCCCTTACTAGGCTGTAATTTACATTTGGAAATCTAGTTGGTTATTTGGATTGTAGGTTTGGTTTGGGCTTCTAAGTATTGTGAGTATTTCACACTAGGTGTCTGTGCAAGTTCACTAACCCTAACCCCCTCCTTAGGGTTGAAAATGGGTTTAACTACTGGTGCCACTGTGGACTTGGGTGAAGCCACAATACCCTTGCTAAAAGCCCTAACTATCCTAACATTACCTATGGCAAGGTGGATGTGTTGAGAGTCATAGTCAATGTTGCAATGTGTCTGTTTCTTAAAAGTGGAACCCAAAAGTGATTCCTTGCTAACACCTTTTTTGTTAGGTAGTACATAAAAGATGATTGAGAGGCTCTTAATCTCGATAGAAACCATTATATTGTACTTTCCTAGTAGTGGATAGGACTGCCTCCAAATGGGCTGAGCTTAGCATTAGTCGATTGTAGTTGGGACTGACCAATGAGGGTCCAATGATCATATGTGAGGATGTTGTTGTCAGCTTCCTTGTTGATTAACGCATCAAAGGTATGTGTCTATTGGGCAGTTAATATTATGCACAAGTAGGATGGTGCTACTATTTCTTCGTCCTCATCCTCTATGGATATTATAGTTGCCACTCTAACATTCATAAGTGGTGTTATCATTGGAGGCTTGTGTAGTGGGTGTGATGGAGGGTAGTACTTCTTGATGTGATTGCTATTGAAAAAGCCTATACCCTCTCCTTCTAGGGTTTCAAGCTCCACATTTCTTGTTCTATTAATGATACAAACTTTGAAATATCCCACCCCCTTGAACTTCATCTTTTGTTTGTGACCCTTTACAGAGTACAATAACACTAAGTCTCCTTATTCAAAGTCGTGTTGTTTGACATGCTTATCAAACCAACTCTTGCATCATTCCTTCTTAGATATTAGGACATGGGTTGTAATGAGTTGGGTTTTAGATAAGTGTTCTAGTTCTACTAGGTGATTTGTCCATGCTTTCTTGCCAACCCATCTCTCTTGGATCTCTATTCTCAAGCTTGGAATGGAGAACTCAATTGGTAATATTTCTTCAATTCCATACATTAGGTTGAATGGTGTTTATCCTATGACCATTTTATGGGTTGTCCCCTGTAAGCTCATAATACTACCATTTGCTTATTGTCCTAGTCACTATGTGAGATAGAGACCACCTTGGTTAGGGCATTCACTAGGATTTTATTTGTGGCTTCAGCATGATTCTTGGCTTGAGGGTAACCTGGTGAGGATTTTCAATGGATTATCAAGAAGGTAGATAACAAGTGGCAATAAATTCATTGATGAAGTGTGTGCCTTGATCATTGATTAATTCTATGGAACATCCAAACTGTGAGATCACTTGCTCCCAATGAAACTTGGCAATGGTCCTAGCATCGTTTTTTCAAGTTGCTTGCACTTTAGCCCACTTGGTGAGATAGTCTATGGCTATGATTATGTACCTTGCTTGTGAGTATTGTGCTATAGGGATGATTGGACTAATTAAATCAATCCCCCAATTTTCAAATGGTTGGCATGCAATCACTAGGGTCAACTCCATCTTATCCTTATGAATAGGGACTTTGGTTCATTGGCACTCATCACAATGCTTCACAAAATTAGCTGCATTATTGAGGAATAGTGTAGGCCACCATAGTTGAGACTGGATCACCTTACATGCTGTAGTATTCCCATTGAAGTATCCTCTAGCAATTCCATTATGAGCTTCTACAAGAAAATCATGCATCTCATGGTTGCAAACACATCTCCTCAACAATCCATCTAGTCCTAATTGGTAGAGTTGGTTGGCTATCTATTAATAGGGTTAAATCTTTAGAATGCAATGTTTTGGCCTAGCCTTCTCAATTAGATGTTTAAATGATCCATGTTCTAGGCCCATGGATTATGTCATTTTCCCAATAAGGTCGAAGGTTTTCTCTAAACAAATCTCTTTCATTGGACATTCTAAACAAATGTGCATCAGGTAGGTCATCTACAATGCGTTGTCAAGTTGCTTCTCTTATGGTTATGCGAGATATATGGTCTGCTATGTAATGTTGTTTGCCATTGTATACTACCACAAAGAAATCAAATTCTAATAGTAGAAGTAACCTTCAAGCAATATGTCCTATTGTGTAGGGTTTTTTCACAAGATAAATCAATGCTTGATGATCAACAAAGAGAGTAAAGGATATAGCTAGAAGGTGATGTCAAAATTTCTTAGCAACAAACACCATAGCTAGTCCTTCTCTCTTTGTTGTGAAGTAGTTCATTTCTGTATCAGTGACTTGTCTACTTGCAAAGCTCACTTGGTAATCCAAGTTAAGCTCTCCAAGTGGTTGACACAAAACTACTACCATGGTGAGATTTGATGCATCAATGTGCACATGGAAAGTAATGGATCAATTTGGGGCTTGTAGAATAGGTGCAGTTATTAGAGAATTTTTCAATTCTTTATAAGTGTGTTGGCACTCCTCATTCCACTCAAATACAATTAATAACTTGTAAAGTGATCATGCAATGAGTGCCGAATTCAATACAAACCGTCGATAGTACCCCGTCTGGCCAAAGAAGCACTGAACTCGTAGTCAATTGGTGGTGGGAAATCGACAATCTCTCTAACTTTGGAAAAGTTGGTAGCAATGCCATTTTTCAAGACCATGTGTCCTAGGATACATTAGTGCTTTACCTAGAACTAACATTTTAATGGTTCAATGAGAGATTGTATTGTCTATATTGTTCAAAGACTATGCGGAGTTTGTCTAGGTGCTTCTCCCCCAAACAACTTGAATGAATACATAGATCATCAATGAATACTTTTAGCCATTTTCTAAGCATGTCCTTGAAAATAGCACATGTAAGACGCTAAAAGGTAGCAAGTGTATTAGTCAGCCCAAATGGCATGACTCTGTAGGCAAACGCATCCCATTCTATTGTGAATGTCATTTTATGCATGTCATCTGGGTGCACTTGCACTTAGTTATAGCCAGATAAGCCATCCAAGAAACTGTAGGCTTCCTTCCCTACAACTCTCTCAAGCATGTGCTTGGTGTACGATAATGAATAATTGTCTCTCTTTGTCACTATGTTGATAATTTTGTAATTCACACACACTCAAATCTTCCCATTCTTCTTTAGGACAATTACTATGGGTGATACCTAGTCCATGTGCTCAATCTCATAAATGAATCCAACATTCAGTAACTTGTCAATTTCCTCCTTCACATCATGAGCATGCTTTGGAATCATTGCGTACAGTCTTTGTTTGATTGTGTTGCATTGGGGTTCATAGCAATGTTGTGAGTCACAATACTCAGATGATCTATTCCTTTTAGCTCTTCTAAGGACCAAGCAAATACATCTATATACTCTCATAAAAGATTAATGAGATTGGCCTCCTCTTGCTCAGTTAAGTCATTGACTATATACATAGGTCGAGGATGGTCCCCTTCCCATGCCAAGTTGATTTCCTTCACTTTAGCGGGTCCTTCAATGGGTTCACTAACCTATCCTGCTCGTTTGGCTCCTACTAACATCACTATGTGGTTGGCCTTCTTATACTTAGTGAAGCATTTGGGTAAGTCATGTGGTTTCTTTTGTCGTTTCACTTTTGAGGACTTGGACTGTTTCCTTCTCTCTTCTTGAGCCTCTTACGTCTCAGATGGACCAGGTGGTCCCCATTGGTGTGTTTGGTCTTAGGTGGTTCTGGGAATTCTGCATCATTCTCAGGCCTGACTTATAACTCAAAGTTGAACTCACAACATTCATTGGAAAAAGAAGTTTCCTCCCTGGTGGTCATAGCTCTGAGATTGATTCCATTCTAAGCAATGGTGTGGTGCCTAATTGAACTAACCCAACTCTCTCATAGTCCACTATGTCTAGGTGCTCTAACCAGGCATGATCACAATTTACCTTGATGACTCCTCTTTCCACTCTAAAAGGACTAGCCTCTCAAGGTTTAGAGTCCACTCTTATCTGCTCAATCACTCATCCATCTGTATCGTACTCTATGGTCTCAGCTTCTTCCTCACTTTCGTCACCATTGGAATAGTAGTCTTCATACTCATTATTCAAATCATCATACTCAAACTGCTCATCATTTCCATGGTTCCCATTGATAGGACTTTTCTCATCCACAATGAAGGCCCAGTTGTATAATAGATTTAGGTCATGCACCTTAGTCCATTGCCGCTCAAGATTCTCTATGAGATCCTTAAGAGGTTTAAAGTTTGCAGTTGGGTTACTAGGTAACTCTCTCATTAGATACTCAAGAATTCTATGGACTTCAAGTTTATTAGTTGGTACATGGTAAGTGATAGGTGTTGGTCGGCTAATGGAACTCCTAGTCTTCATGTAGAGAGGTACTGATGATGTAGCATCATTCTTGTCGGTAACTCAAAAGCTCTGACTCCCTTGGGTTTACTAGCTACTTCTATAGCTTGCTTATAGTCACTCATCCTCATCATCTGAGAATGGAATGCCGATGGTTGCTAATACATGCATCCAATCATGCTCATCCTCACTCAGGGCAAGGAATATACTTGATTAAGGGTGCATATTCACACTTTCCTTGTGAGCCACTCTTTAGTATTGTAGAGATAGCATCAAGGTCAACTAATGAGATTTTCCAAGTGTCCATCTCCACTTTTCTTGTGAGCCACTCTTTAGTATTGTAGAGATAGCATCAAGGTCAACTAATGAGGTTTTCCAAGTGTCCATCTCCACTTGAACAAATTCTATTTTCTTGCCCAAGAATATTACCCCATTACCCCAATCCTCTATCACTCAAGAATCTCTCATCCATGGTCTACCTAAGAGAATATTTTAGTCCACTCCCTTCATAACTATGAAGTTAACCAAGAATTGGATTCCTACTACCTTTAGAGGCCAATATTTTAGCACTCCGAATGGTGTGACTTTCATTCCATTCGCTAGTATAATATTAAACCATGTAATTTCCACTAGTGGTTTTTCCCAAGCTTGCAAAGTTGCATGGCTAAGCACACTAAGTCCTACTCTCATGTCCACAATTTCTTTCCATGTGGCATCACCTAATGCAACAACAAGTAAGATTGTGTGCATTTCTGCTCCCTCCCAAAAGGCATTCACTTGTAGAGATTTAGACAACGGGTTCAAGGTTAAGCTTGGTATATGCATCTCTACATCAAGGTTTGGTAAGTCAATCACTCCATGTCCGTAAGGTCTTTCTACCCACCATTGCTTTGCCTAAGCAATTCTCCTAATGGCAAGGTTATAGGAGTTAATATTAGTGTCATGAACAAATTGTCAACCTTTTCCTTTTCCTCTAGCTCAATGCCTTTTTGCCAATGTTCTTGGCAGTTTGTTTTCCCATAGCATCTCGATTCTTCTTCTGTCATGCTATACAGGGTGTTGAGGTGCCTCTTGATCTCAAGTGCATAGGGAAGATTGGTGGACTTACACTAGAGAGCTCATTAATCTCATCCTCCATGACAAGCTCTACATCCTATAGGTGTACTTTATTGAGATGGCAAGCTCAACACATGAGGACATTGATGATGGACCGCCTGACTAGATGGGTCCGCACATCTACACTTAGCACGTTGGTGGTCATTATGACACTCACATGGCCGCTGCCTTATCACTTATTATATTTAAGTTGTTACGCCTACCTACAATTGGCAAAGATATAGCACCAGTTGATTAGTGTAGTCGGTTATGCACTGTTTGACTTAGAAGACCACTTTCCTTTATGTTGTATCTTATCTCTGCTTTGTGTACATTGCATAGTGTGTGGAAGAAGAAGAAAAAATTAGCAAGAAAATGTTTTTGCCTCCATCTCTCTTCTTGTGTTCTTGAGTGAGCTTCCTCTTGTGTATACAATGTGTGTTTGGTGCAATAGCTCAAGCAAAGTTCCCCACCATGCAATTCTTGACATACTTGAGCTTCACACACTCTTTGACTTTGTCCACAACTTCTAATTGGTGTTTTGGGTCAAGGTATTCTCCAACCTTGGCACTTCTCTTTTTCAGTATCCTAGGAGCAGATGTTTTTGCCTTTGCATCCATAACTTGTTTTCCTTTGGTTAGTGTGGTGGCAATATTAGTTTTGAGTGTTATCTTGGTGTATGCCCTCTTCCTTCTCCTCCTTCGACTCTTCTTTGCATCAAATGTTGCATCTAAGTTCATTAGGTGTTTCAACACTAAAGAGTCCAAGTGGTACTGATGGCACAATTACCGTACTACTAGTGGTGGGTTTTTGTCTAGGGCAATCAATATACAAATGTGTAACTCCACACTCAAGACATCTCAAGTCGGCCTTGTCCTTGTTTGCTTGATCCTTTTTAGGGCAACAAGATGAAATGTGCCCTAGATGTTTTCAAGTCCCCAACATGCTAGTGGCTCTTGGTTTGAGCCCCCTCCTAGACCTCTACCTCTTCCCTTACCTAATGCCATAACTCACACTCATCTAAAGTCCATCAATATAGAATTACTCTCCTTATCATAGGAGACGTAGGGATTTATATACGTTCTTTCCTCCAGTGGCTCCTCTACAAAGTGTATCGGAGAATTGCTCGGTATCCCCTCAGTGGATGGGTCACTATGGGTCCAGGTGGCCTAGGGATTCCCATAGGATTGATGTCAATCCTAGAGGCAATTGGATTTGAGTCATTAGGCACTAGTAGAGCTAATGGAGCTCCCCTTCCAAATTTGTGATGAGTATAGGGTTGTGGGTATGGGAGCCTTCTTGGCAATTGGCAATGCACTGCATCATGTCCAAATCTACCATAATTAGCACATGGCCATGATCTAGGGTTGGGACATTTAACTAGAAGATAGTTCCCACCACAATGCACCCACTACATGTGGGGTCGCACTGGCATTCTCAACATCTATTATAGCTTGGCTAACTCTAACTTCAAGTCATGTATCTCTTTGTTTTGGTCAATGTTTGTTTCCTTATCTTGCGTGCTATATATTCATATTTTTTTACCCCACCAAAAATTTTGTCCTTTTCTCAAGAGCTGATATAAACTTTCAACCACATGAGCAAAATGTGGAATCCATATCAAGTAAAAGACACATGCACCCAAAAATCTTCTCACCTCAGATACATTCAAACATGTCTCCCACATCCTACTTATGGCATCAATCTCTTTATTGGTGAGGGCTTTCTCCCATGTGGTCCACACATGTGCCCAACAACTAATACTTTCTCCACTCCAAAAACTGACTTTCTCCTGATGACAGAGTCAAATGAACTTCTTCAAGATGTCTCAAAATCATGTCATAATCATTAACATGATCAGCCCAAACACTACATCTAGGGATCATTAAATCGATAGCCCCTCTCCATTACTTAGGGCATATCAAGGGCATGACATTGTGATAGACCGATCTCCCTAAGTCATGCACAGCACCTCCCCCTTCCATGAACTAGATTCTCAAGTGTGGCACAACACCTCAGTCTTATCTTTGGCTCTTAACCCATCTTCCAATTCCACCACCACTTGCATAATGCACTACACATTAAGGCAGACACACCCCCTAGGTAGTGCATCTATTCTTCCTTTACAAGTAAATTCTGCACTTGTACACCTAGCCAACAAATCTAGAGGCCCTCTTCGATTAGTCAACATATTTTCAGCACCAGCAATCTCTAATCATATGTCACAAGCTTATCCTACATGACCAATTTTCCAAAAGCCCCAAGTACAATTTCATAGACCACCCTCAACCTCTACAATCCCTACCATCGAGTGCCATGGGACTAGAACTCAACTAAGAGGGGGGTAATGTTAACCCTTGGAATGACACAAGGCACAAAGAAGGCTTAATAAGGAGCATAAAAAGACAGCCTGATGGAAAAAGAAGACCAAGAATCATGGGAAATTTTAAAAAATCAAGAAAATGGCACACAAGTGATAAAGCAGCACATTTTAGTCCTCTTTAAAAGAGTGCCAGGTTCCCTCCTATGCAAGTTGTAAATGAAAAGGTGCACGTATGTATAGGAGCCATAAGAATAAAAAAGAATAGGAAAATATTGAAGAAGAGGACCAAATCCGGATAGCGGTCATGGAAATGGGTTGGGTGTCCAAGGGGAGAAGGACATGTATAAAAACCAAAAACTTAATGGATAAGCTCATTCTTGGTGTGTGTGCAAACTAGCTCTCTTCTTGTTCTTGTTCTTACTTCCTACTTATGCATGAGAGAAGGAGAGAGGGAGTGTGAGAGAGGGAGAGTGTGAGTGTGTGAGAGTGAGGGACCATGGAGAAGCTCTTCTTCTCCTATTCTCATCTTCTCCTCCCTCTCTTCTCTTTTCTCGCATGCACAACTATGGAGGTTGGAGCTTAGAGCATGGAGATGGAGTTTCTTGAATCGTGGAGCCATCAAAGGATTTGTGGAAGAGGACAACAATGATCAGATGGAGTTTGTTTGAGCTAGCACCTTGAATCGTGGAGCCATCAAAGGATTTGTGGAAGAGGACAACAATGATCTGATTCAATGGTAAGCTCGCTACATCCTTGTGTGAGAGCACACATGGCTATGTCAGAGGTAGCCATTGCCACTCACTTCTTGAAACTCTTGACTTGATAAGCAGTCTGTACGGTCTCAACGATTGCTAGTGAGAGTGAGGACAAGCCTTCATGGTACCTGAGATAGTGATGTCTTCCTCTATCAAAAGATTGTTGGATGCTTGATTTATATATACATTATAAGGTCTAATATTTAGTTTGCAATCTCATAGATGAGTAGGTTGGGAATTGGCAGATAGTGAAGAAGATCTTTTTCTACTTGAGTGATATTGGGCATCTTGGGCTATTTTATCCCAACGACAGGCCATTGGTACTAGATTTACATGCTTTTTAGATTTTGACTTGGTTGTTAGTTATGATACTTTTGTATCCATAAGTGGTTTTCACTTCATGCTTGGCAATTCATGCATATTATTGTTGAGCCAAAAGTAGCCCACTGTAGTTGTGAAGCTAAGTATAGGGTAGTTTTCATATCTACAGTTGAGTGTGTTGGCTTAGATGCTCTCATGACAATTTGCGTGCATATGCCGTGTATATACTTATGAGGGTTCAGAAAGAGAAGAACCAAGAAGAGAAGAAGAAAAAAAGCATACTTAATCAATCAAAACCTTTATTTTAAATATCCTTATATAATAGCGCATAAATGCAATAAAATCCTAGTGGGTACTTAGATCTTCAACCACAATTAAGCCTCTTTCCTTAGGCTCAAGGGTGAACTTGTGCAAGTTTTGAAACCTACATTTCGCATAAACAAAAACCTAGCCATATCTAAAAGATTTTTTGTTTCTACTTTCTCCTTTTCGATCCCTTCATGTTATATTGCAATTCAAGATGGCTTTGCAATTGATAGTGCTTCCTCTTTTGTTCTTGCTATCATCCAATATTGATATCAAGCAAGAGTTTGCTTTCTAGGTGATGATTGTGTGCTAGTTCAAACTACGTTTGGTATCATTGCTTATGTAAGCTCTTTCATCCCATTGAATCAAGTTCCTTTGAGCTTTGCATCCAAGCTTCTTCTTACTTTTGCTTTGTACTATCAAGTCTTCTCAATTGGCAACCTTCATTAATTCTTTCATCCTCTTAAGCTAACTCTTTCTAGCTGAATCTTCAATCCTCACATGATATATTGGCTTCAATAACTAGCTATACAAACAAACAATAGGTTAAACATTCTCTACCACAAAATACAGTATCAACACATTATCAAAGTAAAAATCTTTACATCTAAGTTTCCAAAGTACACATTGTAGATAACCAAGGGTCTATGATAAAAAGAACTTCACTTTCCATCTCATGATCTTGCAAATTATCCCCTTCAATTATGTTGGCTTCCAAGACACAATAATTGCTTCCACTAAAGTTGATATAGTAGGTCTAAACTAGCAAATTACTTTCAAAGCAATTCACAAAGTGCACATCGGATGCCACAAAGAAACTCCTATTCTTCATGTTGTTCAACACACATTGACTTCCTCCAATTTCCATCGAGAGCTACTCATAATGTCAAGTCAAGGGAAAGAAAATGCAATAGGTGACCTACAACATGGTGATTCAATAACCCTTCAATAATTGATAGGAAAAATAGGGGATATGTAGACATAAATCATTGATCTTGCCAAGATCAAATCCACATAGGAAATCACCACCATAGCCAAGGAAGAAGGACGTTTTATTGAGTCCACCAATTGCTAACAAGAGCATGCTATAGTATAAAGCACAACAAGTGGACTAGAATTATATCCTTGTATCAAGAGTGTGAGGATTCCAAAGGATCTTTGCATGTGGTATATGATGTGTCCATGGTTTTCTAAGAGGATTTTTCCCACTTAAGTGGTTCATATATAGGGTTTGTAAACATGTAAAATGCTACACACTCTAGTGCATATGTACTAATGAAAGAATAAGGACTTTGTAATGAGGATTTCATGATGCTTAGTATAAATTTCAAGTTTCCAAAAAGTTATGAGCTTTGGTTTTCATGGTTTTTTGTTCCCTTATCTAGGTAAGTAGCTATAGAGGGTTGAGTTGTTTACCTCGATCTGTTGGGGGTAAAGACGCCTGTGCCTAGCTGTTGATGTATTAGTCACACTGCCAACACCTGGGTACCCGCACACTATACACTGTAGGTGACGAGGGCCCATCACTATCATTTCATTCTTTATTCTTTTAGTGACATTTGAAAAAAGGGAAGGCCGCTCACACATTGTGGTTTTTGGAGTTCCCACATCTCTCTCTCTCTCTCTCTCTCTCTCTCTCTCTCTCTCTCTCTCTCTCTCTCTCTCTCTCTCTCTCTCTCTCTCCATAGCTCTTACTTCAACTTCATGGCTCACTCCCTTAACTAGTATCAAAGCCATTGCACCGAGATTGAGGAGCTCAACCAGACATTGAAGGTTCTATGGTAGTTCAGCCCTCTTCTTCCCAAGGTATGAATCTTGCTTCCGCTTCTTTTTCAATTGCTTCCTCCACTTGAGGCTTGTTTATGAGCTTCAAGACCATGTCTCGAGCTTCAATAAGTGCTTATTAGCACTCAATACCATCATCAAAGGCAATAGGAGTGGCCAACAATTTAGTGTGAATTGTGCATATTTGTTGCCCCTCATTACTAATCAATTTGCCCCATCCTTCAGCTCTTGGCACTCCTTGCGTCTCTTGGAAGTCTTTGGAATCGTCCTCAACATCAATCTTGTCATCTTACACCTCATTCAAAGCTCTCAAGATGAGCAATTGATTCATAATTTGTGATAGTTTGCTATCATACAACTCTTCAAGGCATCACTTCATTCATTGTCTAGAGCCTTATGTTTCTTGGGATGTCTATTTGATGATGGATCATTTGGGAATGTTATGCCAATGTATTGGAATGCTATGGGACTGATTTGAGGAATCTTTTGCTCAATTTTATAGAGGGTTTTTACTATTGTAATAAGTAGGGTTGAACACTATTTTATCAGTGAAATCATATGCCTATTGTTCCTGGGTGCTTACTGCTTATTCGAGGTGATGTACTGATGCTTATAGTTCATGTTGCATGGTTGGTTATGCTTGCAGATTGCCTTTGAGCTGAGATTGGAGCTTTGAATATTGACATTGACTGTCATTCACTATGATATATGGTTATTTGATACTCCAATAGGTGCTTTGCAAGTTACTTGGGTCGGGTGCTCCTGGATATATGCAACTTGGATCTTGGATGTATGCATGCCTTCCACATGATTTTTTGAGCTTTTTTTGCTTCAACTTTTGTTCCAATTGGAGCCCCTACTTAGCACTTGGATGTTTTATTGAGCATTTTGTTATGTGGTTGAGCTTGAGGATCTTGTAGTGAGACCATGGACTTGGTGACATGTACATGCTCTTGTCATGACTTATGTACACAATTGATGCTTACTCGGCTAGCACCTATCTCTTTCACAATGTTATTAGTGATATATGCATCTTGGTTGGTTATGTATTGAGCTTCCGTTACATTGATCAATCCGTTGTGCCTTTAATTAGTCTCTTTTGTTACCCGTGAGAACCACTCTATACATGATGGAGAAATTACTAGCTCGTTGTCATGCCACTACCCGCACATCGTGTGAAAAACTCTAGAGTGCAGATTTCTTATAGATCTGGAGAGCCAATACCACTTTAGGCATTAGTGTTATTATCCATGGTTCAAAAATATTAGATTTTTGGACAAGTTTTAGCCAATTTTTGATATTTTTGATATTATCTCTTGTACAAATCCATAAAATTGTAGAAAAATTCTAGATTAGGATAACATGTAAAAGAAAGCATATAGCTTTCAACTATTTTGAGATGATTTTATGTAAAAAGAAAGATTAGTAAAATCACCTGACACGCGATCGCTGTTTTTAGGCAATGAACAACACTCTGAAAAGTGGGAGATGAAGAGGGAGTGATTTGGCAGAATTCTGGGCAGTTGTACTGGTATTTTACCCCCCCTTTGAAGCCAATAAAGGCATCAGATTGGTGATCTGAGTAGCATAGAGGAAGGTATTGTTTTATACACATTTTTATCTACAAGATTTTTATCTTCTCATAATGCAGGAATAAACTGACAGGCTTCATCTCTATTAGTATTCTTCTACATTTTCTATTTCTTTCTATGAGTTTTCTTCTACGTCTTCTATTTCTTCGAACCCCTTCTCTTCCCTCTACTCCTCTCCTTGAATCTCCCTTCACCCTGCTGTCTCTTACCCCCGTGGTAGACTTTCGACACCAAACGCACTGACACCGTGTTAGGGGAAGTTTATGCTATCATCAAAGGTGAATTCCAGAAGATATTTGGGCTGATTTGGGGATGATATCTTCAGCCATATTCAAATAATTTGCTACATTAGTATTCTTTTAATTCATTTCTTACTCTACAGAAGACATCTTGTCAAAATATACAAGTATTATGTGCCCCTATGGCAGGGCAATGTTTGTAGATCATTCATAGATGCTTTGAGTTGAATTAAGAGGAGCTTTTTCTCTTATTTCTTGGTTGTGATAACTTATCCTTATTAGGAACTCAATTTGAAGCTCTCTTGAAGCAAGTTTCTTTGCCCTACAAACCTTGTAATTGACTCATAAGCTTTTGTCCCTAACAATCTACATTGACTGTAATCATGATTCATGCTATGGCATCAAGTATGAATGATGGGATGCAAAGTTATTTATGATACATGATAGCATATTGTACTTGATTTTATAATTTTTGATTGCTCTTATAGCCAAGAAAACAAGCTTGATTTGAGTTAGAACTTATGAGATAATACTCTTGTAATCTTTGCTAAGAACATGCAGTTGGAAGCTCTATTAACATCTTCAAGAACTTGGCTTGAAACCTTCAAACCTTCTCTTATCTCTACCATCTCTAGAGTCTAAGCTCTTGAACCCCCATACATTCTTCTCTCTCAAACCCGTGTGATTGACCATGAAGTACCTCTTGAACCTTTAAACATTCACTGTAATCTACTTATTTCTTGAAGACACATCTCTATCTATCTTGTCCAGTTTTCTTACCAAACCCTTGTGGTGACCTTCAACCCTACGCGTTGCAACATTGGTGAACCCAACGTGAAGGTCGGTGTAAGAGAACTCCAAGATGGGGGATTCTTCAGGAGATACTCTACAACAATTGGTGCACATACTGCAGCAGACTCAGCAACAACAAATCAAAATGTTACAATAACAACAACAAAGGCAAGGCGAAGAGAAGATTGATTCCACAGCTATCAAGGCCCTAGAGGAAGTTGGCTGAGAATTAAAATAATTTAATGGTCAAAATGTATTTGTTTTCATTCGCTTGTATGTAACACCATATTGGGGAATATGGAAATTTTTCATAAGTTTGGGATACGTGGTCAAATCTTTGGATTTGTCATAACTTGAACACTATAACTCTAAATCAAGTGCTCTATAGCTCAATAGATTTCATTTTTCAAGCACTTTCCAATGATAGGTCACATCATATGATTTTGAGAAACATACGGGTATGTTATCTCGGTGCCACCTTTTTAGTATTCAAAAAATGGAAATTGGGAGATTCCCAAACTCACTAATATTGTGTTATGTTGAGAAAATGCTCTTCTTTGGTATACCGCAACATGCATGGAGTCACTATTTTGCCAGACTAGGCAAGCATGGTCTTCAAGAAAGAATCCATGGTCTTTTTAGTGAGATACGGATCGGGCTACATTCAAAAAAGCCCTACGTGAAGAATTCTTCTTAGAAGACTTTGGCCTAATGACGAAGAAAAGTTTCACTGATTGGGTTGAGAAATCCAATAAAGGTTTAGTTGCAACAGCTTTATACCATGAGTTTGAAAGTAAATTTGGACAACTTGATGCTGAAGACCAACAAAGTATGGAAGGTCTGAAGATTGAATTATTCCTTAAGGTTGCAAATCCCATTCTTCAAGAGAAGCTTCTTGATCCCATGGAAGATGCTACATCCGAATCATGACTCAAAACTGCATGGACATATATTACTAATGCAGTTAACATGATTGCTCAAAGAGAGCAGATGTGACTAAGATTAAGATTGGGATCTACTTCAACTTCAACAACTCCATTGATGGAGCTTGTTCCACCTTCAAAACCCGCTATTCCTTTGACTAATCAACCAACTCTTTCTTCTTCTATTCCTTCTAAAACTGATATTATGGATAAACTCATTAAAAGCATGCGTGACCTTTATCTAAATCTTATAGAAATTAGTTCCAAGGTGGAGAAGCTAGATGTCAAAGTTGAAGAAGAAGGATGATCATCAACTCAAAGACCCATGAGAGAAGGCTATAAGAGGTGTTGTATTTGGAGTAATAGCCAACAACATGACAAGAGGGAGTGTTCTGCCTTCTATGAGGCTGAAGGCACAAAAGCTCATCTTTTGGAAAGACAAAAAATTTCATGCAACTGAAACTAGTCTTCCATTGGAGCCAAATTTTGGTAATGGTGGAATGAAGAAAAGATTAGAAGATTTAGCTAAAAAGAATGCCTACGCAACAATTGATGCATCTACCTATGGGCTGCAAATTGAGCCAACTAAATCAAATTTGAAAGCATGTAAAGCTAATGTGCAATCTAAAGTATGGATGCCTGCAATAGATCAAATGGAATGCGGCAAAGTAGCCAAAGATGAATTGACTAACGCGAGTCAATGCATTCGAGGAATAACTGGTTGGAAAGAACCGGTAGATTCTTTTTCTGCCTTTGCACATTTGGCTGACGTCAATCATAAAGAAGTCTTGAGTGAAGAAAATAGAAGAAGAGAATATGAGAACCAGGGCCTTCCTCTTCTAGCCCTCCGAAAAGGATAACTAGAAGAATACCTGAACAACCAAAGCTTGCTAAAAATATAACCCTAGATCAAGAGACGAAAGATGCGCCACAAACAAAGAAGACTGAAGGAAAGAAGAAAGGCAAGCAACCAGGCTACAATTTGCAGTCTGACATAGAATCTGCAATCGATCTCAAAAGAGTTCTAGAAGAATGAATTCTGGGAAGTAAAATTGAGTTCACCTTAGGAGAAATTCTTCAAGCGTAGAAGTTTGGGTTGTACTCCATGTGAGCATAGTAGTCCATGTCGACAGGTCGGATGCTTACATGGGTGAGGTAAGTGAGGAAATCCATTAGGAAGTCACTAGAGTCTATTCGGTCGGCAATGTGTAGCTCCTCCTCTAAATAGGGGTGGGTGATGATGTGCTCTTCGAGGGGTCGATTGTTGCAAATGGTGGTCAACACCCTATAGGAGGTCGGAGCTACATAAGTTGGGTCCGTGTTCTTTTCATATGAGGTGATGAGTCATCATTTGTATGCTTGCTTGCAAGAAATCTCGGTCGCAGTCAACTCCTTAGCTACCTAGGGAACCTTAACAAATACAAATTCTGAATCTTCCCAAGAGCAAGGTAGCATACATACCTCTGTGGCCAAAGGCTCTTCTAAAAGGCCTAGGTCTAGTGCACTCTTAGACCATGGTTCTGAGATAAACGTCATGGAAAGGACTCTCTATGAAAGTGGCAGATGGCCCGTAGATGTTGATCCAGGTTGGCAAATGAGAGCTGCAAACAACTCTTTTGGAGATTTATATGCTGCATGTCCTAATGTGCAAGTAAGTATTGGAGACATAAAAGACAATTTTCACTTTTTTTTTCAAGACTCTTGTAGTTACCCTATCATTCTTGGGCAACCTTACATTTCTGAAGCCCACTTGGAAACAAAAGCTCTTGATGATGGTTCTTCCTATGCTTGAATCTGAAGCAAGGATAATGAACGAGTTGTCCAATTTCTTACTGTGTATATTAACCATCATCGAAACAGAGATCGATTGCGTGATTATCCTATGCCTCCTAATGCCTAAGAATTCAAGACTGCACTACTGTAAAAGGAGGTTATGGTAGTGCATCATGTAAAAAGATTAAACCTCCTTATGCTACAAAAATTGTGTATCTAGCAAATTTGTATGTATGTACAGCCAATAGTATGGGCTGTTATAAGTCTCTTCTAGCCATGACTAAAGCTGAAAGAAAATATTTATGTCATGTAAAAAGGTTGTTGAAAACTTATGATATGATGAACACAATATTAGAAAGTTTGGGAATCTCCCAATTCCCATTTTTTAAATACTAAAAAGGTGGCACCTGGATAACATGCCCATAAATTTCTCAAAACCATATGATGTGATCTATCATTGGAAAGCACTTGAAAAATGGAATCTATTGAGCTATAGAGTGCTTGATTTGGAGTTATAGTGTTCAAGTTATGACAAATCCAAAGATTTAACCACATGTCCCAAACTTATTTGAAATTTCCATATTTCCCAATATGGTGTTGATGGCTAAAAATGAAGATATTTCGAGTTTTTTTTTTTGGATTGATTACTACTAACACATTGGCTAAAATATATGCAGCCACTCATACAAAAAATCAGGCTAAAAATCAGTCCATAGAAGTATGTACATTGGCTTTTTATCAAACAATTCAAGAATTTGTTGAGCAGGAAGATATTGGTTTACTCAACAAGGCTAAAGTGCAAGTGGAGACAAAATACAAGATGGTGGATAAGAAAGTCAAGCCTGTGGCAGTCCCACTGTCTCCTGAAAGTGAAGGGCTGGCTGATAGGGCAGCAAAACAGCCAAGTCTTTGTGATCCTTCTAAACATTGGTCACAAGTTCACATCTAAAAGTATAAAAGAGCTCAAAATAGTGAAAATTATTTCCTTTAGCTGACTGAAAAACACTCTTTTATGCAAATGCTAATGAAACATGGAAAATATTTTGTATTTCAACCAAGTGAAATAGCCTATGTAGATCCAAATATTGTGGCTCATATGGTCATTTTTACAGTCCCACATGTGCCTTGGAACCTCAAGCCCGTTCCCATTCCAAGGGTGCATTTGCCCAAATTATTGGAACTTCTAAAGGAGAAGATCAGAATAAAGTTTTTAGAACCTTCTTCAGCACCTAACTCAGATCAATGGTTTACCATGCCCAAGAAAAATGGATCCTTACGATTCATTTAAGATCTACAACTTGTTAATCGTGTCACAATCCAAAATGTTGGTTCGGGTCCAATTGTTGACGAGTTTGCTGAAGCTTTTGTAGGTAGAGCAATTTATTCCATGGGCGACCTATATTCAAGATATGACCAATTTCATCTTTCATTAGAAAGCTGAGACATTATCACAATGAAGACACCTCTTGGATTGGTCCGCATGTGCACTCTACCACAAGGTGCAACAAAATCTGTAGCCCATATGATGAATGCCATGCACAAAGTCTTAAGGGACTTTATTCCACAACTTACTCTTCCATTTCTTGATCATGTACCTATCAAGGGATGTGAAGTCAATGAAAAGAATGAGGAGCTTGACGAAGATGGTTGCAGGACATTTGTAGTTAACCATATTCATGATTGTGACAGGATTTTGACAAGGCTAGAAGAGGTAAGCCCCTATGGACATAAACATTCACCAATCAAGATAGATGCCATCAATAAAATGCAAGAAAAATGCACAAATGTTTCAGAGGTGGGAAGATTTCTTAACGCATGTGTATTCTATCTCATATGGATACCACATTTTGCTCATGTAGCTGAAAATCTCTATCAATTATTAAGAAAATGCCAAAGATTCTCTTGGCGGAAAGAGCATACTCTCACTTAGGCAAACTAAAGAAGTTGTTAATTTTAGCCCCCACTCTCAAAAGGGCTGATTATTCAAATGGTCAACCCATCATCCTTACTATGGATACAAGTCCCATTGGGATAGGATGGGTTGTTGGCCAAGAAGACCTTGAAGGTAACAAGTATGCAATTCGTTTTGGAGCAAAGGTTCTCAATGAATGTCAAAGAAGGAATGCACAAGTAAAAAGGGAATTGTGGGGAGTTATAACAGCATTAAAGTGTGATTGTGAATACTTTATAGGTGATTCCGTAGTGGTAGAAACTGGTTGTCTTCCACTCTTTGGCATGATTGCCAACTGCTCTATACCCGACATTGATATGCTAAGATGGATTACATATATTAAGTCTCTCAACCCCGAATTAAAGCATATTGCAGGAAAGGAGAATCCAATTGCTGACATGTTGTCATGTGCAAGATATGACAATGAAGAAGAGCTGATGGAAGAAGATGAAGCTAAAGAATCTATACTTGCTGAATTTCATTCCATGGCTGCTGAAAGTACCTTTTCAGTTGCTGCATATACAAACCCAAAGCTGTATCTTGCAGGTGAAGCTAATCTTTTTAATGGTATAGCATTAAGTACAATAAGAATAGGAAAAGGTACTTATGTAAATCACCATACAGTAACAAAGATCAAAGATTTATCTATGGAAGAAGGGTGGTCAAATAGAAGCCAGCATGCTCATTGCATTGCTCAAGTTCTAGTTCATTTCCTTGAAGACGATTATGAAGAATATTGGCTGAAGATTGGCCAATATTTGAGCACAATGAAGAAGAAAGAGACTTGGATTGATGAAGAGTTCAAGAATATTAAGAGGAAAGCTTATGGCTTCTTTCTCAAAAATGGGCATCTATGGAAGCACGCAAAGAAGAAGAAAGGAGCACCTGCCCGAGTTTTAGGTAATAAAAGGTTGCAACTACAGGTAATGAAGGAATTTCATGAAAGCTTGTGGGCTGGCCATAGAGGTATATGGGGAACCTTTATTAAAGTCAAAGAAAAATACTGAAGGAAGAACATGTATCAAGATATAGAGCATTTTGTTGAAACATATTATGTGTGTTAGATGTATTTAATGGCCAAGCATCGAGATGGGTTTCAACTGACTTATCCCTTGTCTACACATTATAGATGGGTTATTGATCTTGTAACCATGCCTATAGGGACATGGAATATGTGGTATTTAGTGCTTGCAAGAGCATATCTAACCAATCAAGTTGAAGGTAAAGCTTTCACAACCAAGACCACTCAAGTTGTTTGTCACTTTTTGCTCGAAGAAGTATTTTGCAAATATGGCTGTGTTGGCAAGGTAATCGCAGATAGAGGAGAATTGGATGTCGATGAGGCACGCAACTTCTTTGCTCGATTGGGTATCAAGTTGGCTTTGACATTAGCCTACAATCCTGAAGGCAATGGAAAGAGTGAGAGAGGACATCAACCTATTCTCAAAGCTCTAGCAAAGTCTTGTAGAGGAAAGATCAAAGAATGGCCTAAAATGCTACCTTTTGCATTATAGGCTGACCGTACTACTCACAGTACAGTGACTGGCTATATGCCAGCTAAACTTATGCATGGATAACAACCAATTATGCCAATTGAAGAATCTATTCTCACATGGAGTCTTCTACCTTGGGAGGAAGGCATCAGTAGAGAAGAGTTGCTAACTTTGCTCATATGACAGCTAGAAAGAAGGCATGAAGATGTTCAAGCAGCTATTAAGAAGTTAAAAACAGCAAGACTAAAAAACAAAAGAAGATTTGATAGGCAACATCGACTTTGGCCAAGAGCTATCCAAGAAAATGACTGGGTGCTTGTCTATGACAACAGCCTAGATAATCAATACAGTGCTTTTAGGAAGATAGTAAAGCATTGGTTTGGCCCATATGTGGTAAAGGTCGTTCATGACAATACCACATATTCATTGGCTAAATTGGATGGGCCAATCATGAAGATACCCATAACTGGAAAAAGAATCAAGCTCTTCGAACAAAGAGAAAGTTCAACATATGAGTTAGAAGACTTGGATAAGAGCATGAAGACATAGAGGAAGAAGAAGAGGCAAAAGATGAAGACATTGACATGGCAGAAGATACTTCTTCTAACACTGCAAATCCATAAGACTTTGGCACATGCCAGAGGATGTGCACGTTAGGAGGGGGTGAATGTCGTGCCGCTATATGCACATCGTGTGAAAAACTCTAGAGTGTGGCTTCCTTATAGATCTAGAGAGCCAATACCACTTTAGGCATGAGTATTAGTGTCCATGGTTCAAAAATATTAGATTTTTGGACAAGTTTTAGCCAATTTTTGATATTTTAGATATTATCTCTTGTAAAAATCCATAAAACTATAGAGAACTTCTAGATTAGGATAATATGTAAAAGAAAACATGTATCTTTTAGCTATTTTGAGAGGATTTTATGTAAAAAGAAATATTAGCAAAAATCATGTGACTCGTGATCGTTGTTTTCAAGCACTGAGCAGCACTCTGAAAAGTGGGAGATGAAGAGGGAGTGATTTGGCAAAATTCTGGTCAGGTCTGCTAGTATTTTACCTCCCTTTTGGATCCAATGGAGGCATCACATTGGCGATCTGAGAAACATAGAGGAAGGTATTATTTTATACATGTTTTTGTCTACAAGAGTTTTATCTTCTCATAATGCAAGAATAAACTAACATGCTTCATCTCTATTAGTATTCTTCTACATTTTCTATTTCTTTCTATGAGTTTTCTTCTACGTCTTCTATTTCTTCGAACCCCTTCTCTTCCCTCTACTTCTCTCCCTGAATCTCCCTTCACCATGCTATCTCTTACCCCCGTGGTAGACTTTCAACACCAAATGCACCGACACCGTTTTTTGGGGAAGTTTATGCTATCATCAAAGGTGAATTCCAAAAGATATTTGGGCTGATTTGGGGATGATATCTTCAGCCATATTCAGAGAATTTGCTACATTAGTGTTCTTTTAATTCATTTCTTACTCTACAGAAGACATCTTGTCAAAATATGCAAGTATTATGTGTCCCTATGGCAGGGCAATGTTTGTAGATCATTCATAGATGCTTTGAGTTGAATTAAGAGGAGATTTTTCTCTTATTTCTTGGCTGTGGTAGCTTATCCTTATTAGGAACTCAATTTGAAGCTCTCTTGAAGCAAGTCTCTTTTCCCTACAAGTCTTGTAATTGACTCATAAGTTTTTGTTCCTAATAGTCTACATTGACTATAATCATGCTATGGCATCAAGTATGAATGATGGGATGCAAAGTTATTTATGATACATCACAGCATATTGTACTTGATTTTATAATTTGTGATTCAAGAAAACAAGCTTGATTTGAGTTAGAACTTATGAGATAATACTCTTGTGATCTTTGCTAAGAACATGCAGTTGGAAGCTCTATTAACATCTTCAAGAACTTGGCTTGAAATCTTCAACCCTTCTCTTATCTCTACCATCTCCGGAGTCTAAGCTCTTGAACCCCAATACATTCTTCTCTCTCAAACCACTGTGATTGACCGTGAAGTACCTCTTGAACCTTTAAACATTCACTATAATCTACTTATCTCTCGAAGACAAATCTCTATCTATCTTGTCCAGTTTTCTTGCCAAACCCCTATGGTGACCTTCAACCCTACGTGCTGCGACACCTTAGATTATGTCAACTAGCTTGCCAAACCTCTTCTCAAATTTTCTTAGGTAAATTGTAGTTACTTCTTCTTATAGTGGGTGAATCACCCTACAATTTAAAATACCAACAAAACTATCCTAAAGAGATGATCTTGGCTCTCTAATAAGAAGGACATTAAGAGTATCTACATCACAATCCCAAGTTGCCATGCCCAACTCATGACTAAATTAATATTGCTCTTTCTTACCCAAACCTCCTACCATGTGAAGGCTAGCTCTACTCGAGACTGCAGCCGATAAGCTTAATGATATTTCCTAATGACAATGGATTTCCTCTAGATCAACATGTGGTCCCTACCTAGATTACAATGCTCCAACATGCTAAAAAGTCACCTGTGTAAACCCCTAAAAGCATACTCCACATTGACTAGTTACAGCCTTCAACATGATAAGCACAAGCCATTTTTATAATAGCAACAATTAGCTCTTCTCGATTCTTTAGAATCAATTTCTCTAATCTGCATATGATGATCATCTATACTCTATCAACAATGGCTCCTCCTCTTCTTCAAAAATTCCCTTCTGAATTTCTATAAATCACTACTACTTCTCCCTGATTTGAATTTGTGCTCTCTAGTTGCATGTCTTTGATGCATGTCCTCATGCAGTCACTTGTATCATTCTTCTCCTATTTGAGGTTCTTCTCATCATTCACTTGGTCTTTTTCCTGATAGCATACTCCATGCCTTTATTACCTTCTCTGAATATCCTCCTCTAACATGGTTGTTACATTGCAACAATATTCCATGTGGTTCTACACATCGAGAAGTAAACATGGGAGCGTCCTTGTTGGCCTTCTTCAAAGCACATTGTCACAATAGAGTCATAATGATGAAGACTTCCTAGAAAAAAACTCCTTAGTCCAAGATCCTTAATCACCACCCAAGATCAACTAGCATTGTAGTTGACAATCCATATGTCACAAATACTTTGACTTTCTAGTCCTATGGCTAACACTGATTCTTCAACGTCCTTGTACTTGGCTCCAGAATTAGCATACAAGTATCTCTCAAAGATGCATCAAATATAGTGTCAACCTCTTGCTAGTCATCATCCTTCTTCTTATGCATGTCGTCCACTTCTTTCCCAACCATTCCCCCTACCCCCTCGAAAAGGCAAAGATGCTTATTCATTCTAGTTAACTCAACAATTCCCTTATGAGATTTTGATTTTTTCTTGTCATGATTCAATCTCATACAACATAGAAGTCTCTACTTCACAAAGACTCCCTTTACTTCATAAAAAAGACATATTTCCATCATCAATATCTTTGAGTTAGTTTGGCATGTAAACTCTTTGAGCTTCCAACAATCATGGTGTTTTTAGTATTGTGCTTCTTTTCTTGCACCACCTCTTACTTTATTACAATATCTATCTATCATATTTTAGACTTCGTAGAGCATTACTAACAACCTCATAGTACTTCTAACATGTAAGAAGAGCCATTCCACTGTGGTGTACACACTTTTTGAATCTTCAAAATTGATATTTTCTTAGATGTACATGCTTTAATACCATGCAATGTGTCCTAGCTAAAGACATGTAATTGAACTTCATGCTCAACCACATATAATTTGAAGAAGTGCAAGACCAAAAATACATGCCATGCATTTAGACAATCAATGCTACATGCAAAAACATGAATGCACTGATAAAATCAAACGTGCTCACCTATTGGCTATCCAAGCACGTTTTAGCCGTCCATCGAGAAACAAATCTAAGTAATGCCTCCCGACACTCCCATGGAATGTCACGCAGTTTGTCGCCTAGGGTTTTCCGAGTCCGCCTCGCAACAGAACGTTCGCGGCCGACAAACCCACTAGGATCATCCTGAAACTTGAGTCCCTAGTAGTCAAGGTCTCCTGACAACATTCTAGCATCGGGTCTTGGACATTCTACTTTACGCAGAGTTACCCAATCCGAAGCCGATCCATACCCCACTCGGTTCAAGGAGAATGAGAAACGAGAGGGATGTGTTGCTCAACCTCTCTGCCCGTAGGCCATGATCCCATTATGTCCCCTAAAACGGTATGAATGGGGTTCTAACCTCACACTGCCTAGAGATCAAACGACAGTAAAACCTTGTGAGAAGCCTCCCAGTTCTCTAGGACCACCCTGCCAAAGGACAAACCTATCAAGGGTTCTGCCCACTCGCTTCTCTCAATAGACATAATTTATTTATCTAATTAGCCCTATCACATTTATGTGCAACATTTAAAAGCATCTTCCTTAATTAATCCTTTTAGGGAACATGGTTTGTTCATGTAATCTTATGGCACTGATACAAAGACAATTTCAGACAAGTTCCTTGGAAGTAAACTTAGTATTAGCATTTTAACTGAGATACAAGTCTTGTTCAAAAAGGGACAATATCCGCAATCTGTGTGAGGATGCACCTTATTTCCTCCAAGATTCTGCCCTTTCAGTAGTAACAGGGGCCCTTGACAATCTATCTCGAGTCACACAAATCGTTTGAGTAGGACCTAGAGGCATGGAATTTATAGCCAGATCTCCCCCTAGTATCCAAGCATCCTCCTACGTTTAAACCAACCCCCGGAGAGACCTCTCGTGGCAGGTTCGGTCCACGTTCTCATCACGGCTATTTAGAACACCCTTGATTAGGGTTAGCAGCCATCTGGGGGTGGTTTGGCATGCCTTCCAAAATATCAACCTGATTCATTATTCCCATTTCTTTTATGAGTTTAGGATCATACAATCTTTTTACAAGCGGTGCTCCTAAATTTATAGGCACAAACAATGGTGCAAGCGAGTGCTCGAGACATCTGCTAAGGTGGAATCCCTATCTTTAACACTTAGTGTTTGTCCTTCTTGCCTTGGCCTCAGTTTCCAATACCCTCCGAGGGATAGGGAATACCTTCTTTCCGACCCCACTCCTATGTGATAGGAGCGAGCAATTATGCAATTGGATCTATATCCGATAGTTCTCGGATGGTAGCTGTCCTAGCTTACTGGCCCTTAGTCCAAGGTTCTTGTCTTCAGAAAACGACACTCGATTTTTCTTGTATTAACATCGAGTTGTATCATGGCTAAAGGCAATATCTCCGAGGTTTTTTTGGATTTATCGCAGCTAGATGTAGGATAGAGACCAATGAGTGGTTCGCATGTCTCAAGGTCAATCTATGAATGTGACAATAGTTTGACTCATTTACTTTTAGACCCTAAAGAAGTTGAGTTAAGCCCTATCTTTATGTCTATAGGACTCATCTTATTGAACTACCTTGAGCAATTAAGTTTAGCACTTCATATGTGCGTCTTATAACTATCTTTAAGATGAGTCCCTAGTAGCAATGCAACTGAAACTGTCCACAATACCACGCAATCTAGATGAATCTAGATGCGAAACTTTCTTAAGATGATGATGCAATGCAGAGTTCTAATCTGGGGAATTCATTTCAATGCACTTATGCAAATCATAAATAGAGACTTTTATTTTCCTTTTGTGCGAGGAACACGAAGTCATCGGGCCTAATGCAAATGCGAGCTACTTCTCTCTAAAGGTTTATAGGAGCCTAATACCCGGCTTAGTATTGCAATAACCTAAACATACTTAACCATTATCGTAGCAATTCATGATCCTCATGGAGTTGATTCAAGCCTTTACTCCTACCTTTCCAATTTCACAAATTCCACGATGCAAAAAGTACGATTTCTGCTTAATGATGACTATGCTTTATTGTCCCGATAACCCATTTTTCAGTTTCTTTTACCTCTCAAGCATGCCAATGCTAGTGCATAAATCTAATGCACTATGAACACAATCAATAAAGTCCTTGATTTCAATGTGCACAAATGCGAAATCTTTTGTGCAAGTTGTTCATTCTAAACATGCCAGAGCACAATAAAACACAATTTCCAACATGATTGAATAATGCAACCTAATTGGTGATTAGTTATCCTAGATTTTCACCAGAATACTTCTCCCTTCCCAATGAAGTTGATCTAGATTTTTAAGAGTTCCCATCAAAGTAGGATTTATGGGACGCACCTGGTTACCAAGTGTCGCGGTTCCTTGACCTATAGCTCCATCGATTGAAGTGGGATTTGTGCTAGATTGGACCTTACTTCTCTTGGGAGGCATCATATAGTTCGGCTTTTTCCTCACGGCTACGCACTCGGGCTACAAGAGAGTTGATTCCTTGTTGAAGGAAATTGACAGTGAGAACCCTCTCAAAGAGGGGGAAAAAGAAAGAGGAAGTTTGGAAGCCTCCAAGCGAAAATTTTCCTCTCTCTCTCTCTCTCTCTCTCTTATCTGACAGGAGGGAAGAGTAACGATAGTAATGCCCCTCCGTTTTACACCTAAGGGGCTTTTGTAGTGGTATTGGGGGGGGGGGGGGGGGGGGGGGAGGGGGGTTAGTATGGTATGGAGCTCCCCCCTATCCCTATCAAGGCGGCCAAGTGGATGGCCGCCATGCAAGGTATGGTCGATACCTCCCTGCTCCATGTCATCCCATCATCCTCAATAGTAGCTATCGGCCACCCTTCTAGCTCCCCCTCCCTGTTGAGATATTGAGCTCCACTCGTGATATGCCAGGGTGACCGTTGTGCATTTATGTCACCGACTTGTCAGTTGCAGATGCGGTTGGTATACCGCCCATGAATAATAGCTAGATGACAGCTATTATTATCTACTCTAGTTCGTGGCTCAGTTAGTATGCCACCTTAGTTAGTTGAGTTTGGTTTGAGACCCATATATAGGGTTTTTCTATTTCTATGTACTAGAGTTATTTTTGGCTTACACAACTAAGAAGAGGAAAATTGTTTTCAACCTCCATCTTTGTGTGTATTCCCCCATTGTGCAAGCAAGAAAGCTACAAGTGAGGCTCCTTCCTTCTCTCCCACAATCTTGACATGGTATCAGAGCCTTGTTCGTGGTAAGGAGCTTAAGAAAACAAGCCAAGTTCGCGGTGTTCTGGTAAGAGGACCAATATTGCTTTCATTCTTCTGTTTTGGGAGCAAGTCTCTGCAGGTAGCACAGCTGGAAAGTGCAAGAGTGCATTGTCTCAGGTTGAGACGCCCTTCGCGGTGAAGTAAGAGGGCAGTATATGCTACGGGAAAGGGCTTTAGGCCTTGGTGACCCTGTTTTTTTTATTTGAGGCCATTTCGGGGCCTGTTTTGGAGGCGAAAGTTTTCTGCATGCACTCAGGAAAAGGCCCAGTTTTATGCTGTGCGACCAGTGTTCTACAAGTCGTTGAAAAGTTACTGTAGAAATTGCATCGTATGCCTATGCGCAGAGACATTGGGAGTTACAGAATCATCCTTGTTGCCTGTTGATGCAAAATCGTCACTAGGAAGTGACTGTGTGGTCAAATACCACTTTCGTCAGTTTTGCAGATTTGCCCTTGTGAGGCTGAAGCTGCGTTCTTTGCAGTGACAGAATTTTTTGCAGTGTTCTGTAATGGCATCTGATTCTCTTTCACAGATTGTCACTGAAAAGCTTGACAAGAACAACTTCCAAGCATGGAAGTTTAGAATGATGAATTTCCTTATGGGAAAAGAATATTGGGAATTTGTTGCAGGAAATGAAGAAGAACCAATTCTTCCTGATGTTCCCAATCAACAACAAATGCAGGCATTTAAAGCATGGCATGAGAGAGCCAGGAAAGTTATGTACTGGCTGTCTATCAGCATTTCAGACTCTATGATTGTGCATATTCAAGATGCAAGTACGCCAAAGGAGGCATGGGATACTTTGTCAAAAATGTATAGTACAAATACACAAGCCAGGAAAATGCAGCTCAAGCAAGAGTTGCATAATGTGCAAAGAGAAAATATGAGCATCAATGACTACCACATGAAGGTGAAGAAGATTCCAGATGCACTTGCTTCCATTGGGTCGCCAGTGGAAGATGATGATTTATTTTTTGTGACCTTGAATGGTCTAGGAAAGGATTACGCACAGTTCCGAACATCCATTTCTGTCCGTGAAAGATTTCCTGATTTTGAGGAGTTGATTGCTCTTCTAATTTCTGAGGAGCAGAGAAATGGTGTTGCATCTTCTTCAGGAGGAACTTCAAAAGAAGTTGTCTTCTACTCAAATAATGGAAGAGGTAGAGGCAGAGGTAGAGGAGGCCGATCTGGAGGCCGTGGTAGAAATCAGAATATACAGCAAACTCAAGAAAACTAGTCTTATGGAGGAGGACGTGGTAACTCTAGAGGCAGGGGGAGCCAAAGAGGTCGTGGTGGATGGCAAAGAGGCCAAAATGCAAACAGCAATGTTGAATGCTACTATTGTGGTAAAATGGGTCATATGGCTAAGGACTGCTATAAAAAGCAGAATGACATCATGAATGGAAAATTGCAACAAGGGAATTATGCATCTTCTAATAGACAGGGTGATGACAGAAATGAGCATTTGTTTATGGTGCAGCACATGACCAATTCTGTGACAAGTACAGAAGAAAGAAATGATGTGTGGTATGTTGACTCAGGTGCGTCAAACCACATGACAGGTCATGCAGAATGGATGCAGGATGCAAGGAAAATGAAAAAACCAGGATTTGTGGAGACTGGTGATGATATTGCACATCCTATTGTGCAGATTGGAAAAATTCATTTGTCTATGCAGGATGGGAAAAAGAAATACCTATTGGATGTATTTCATGTCCCGAATATCACCAAGAACCTAGTTTCTGTTGGTCAAATGGTTGAGCAGGGCTTGCAGGTCAGATTTAACCCTCATGGATGCTTTGTTGAGGATATGAAAAATAAAGGTCGCTTGATAGCAAAAGGAAAGAAGAAGGGCAGAATGTTGGATGTAGACATGTCTGAATTGAGTGCAGCAATGTTTGCACATGGGACCGGTGTAGTTGCAGATATTGATATCTGGCATAAACGCATTGGTCATGTTAATGTATAGTGACTTAAATCAATGCAGGCCCAAAATATTGTTGCAGGATTGCCTAAATTCAAGGTTGCAGAAATGCATAAGGTATGTGAAGCCTGCCAATTTGGAAAACAGGCAAGGTAACCATTTCCTAGACATGTTCAAGAGAGTAAGAAGCCATTGGAATTAATCCACTCTGATGTGTGGACTACTAAAGCTGCATCTCTTGGAGGCTGTCATTATTTTGTCACTTTTATTGATGACTATAGCAGAAAAGTTTGGGTGTATTTTATGAAAAAGAAAAGTGAAGTTTTTGGGCATTTCAAAACTCTTAAAGCTATGGTTGAAAAAGAAACAGGCTTGCAAATAAAATGCCTAAGGTCAGATGGAGGGGGAGAGTACCTCTCAAATGAGTTTGCAAGGTTCTTGTAGGAGCATGGCATAAAGCAGCAATATTCATGTAGTCATACCCCACAACAAAATGGAATTGCATAAAGAAAAAACAGGCATATTGGAGAGGTATCTCATGCCATGCTCAATGAAAAAGACATGCCAGATTTTTATTGGGCTGAGGCAGTTGCTACAGAAGTCTACATAATGAACAGGACTCCCACTGCAGCAATACATGGGATGACTCCAAAGGAGAGGTATACTGGTAGGAAACCAGATATTTCTCATTTGAAAATTTTTTGTTGCATTGCCTATGTTCATGTGCCAGATGAGCTGAGATCCAAGTTGGATCCAAAAGCTGAGAAGTGCATCTTTATTGGTTACTCTCTGCAAGCAGAAAGGGTATAGATGCTATAACCCTTCTACTCATAAGTTTACAGTGAGCAAAGATGTTGTTTTTGATAAGATGAGTAGCTGGTATAAACCAGTAAATGTGATTGATAATGTACATGCACAAAATGGTAATGTTGCACAGAATTCACAACAGCAGTCACAAAGTATTAGTGGACCTGGAGTGTCCTCTAGCAGTGGTTCACATTCTTCGCCATGGACAGGAAGATTGAGATCAGGAGAATCTTCTCAAAGCAATGCAGATAGTGGTATGCAGGTATCACGAAAAGGAAAAGAGAAGGTAGATCAGCCCATGTTTGATGTGAATGCAAGTCACTCTTATGTGGATGGTGAATCCAGTGGCTCAGAACAGAGCATTGATGATGAGTTGGGTATTCCTTCTATTATTACACCTCGAGTAAGGAAGACCAGGGATGTTTTGAGAGCACCTGGGAGTGAACCTACTTTGCGCAGGTCTACCAGAGCTAGGTATCCTGTGGATAGGCTGAAATATGATGGATTTACAGCCATTCACTATGCATATATGGTCAAAGTGATACAGGAACCAGAACCCACTTCTTTTGAGCAAGCCATGGAAAAAGAAAAATGGGAGAAAGCCATGGATGAAGAAATGGATGCCTTGGAAGCAAATGCTACATGGGAATTGGTACCTTTGCCTAAAGGTAAGAATGCAATTGGCTGTAAGTGGGTTTATAAGGTGAAGCACAATGCAGATGATTCTGTGAACAGATACAAGGCAAGATTAGTAGTCAAGGGGTACACACAAACATATGGCATTGATTATGAAGAAACATTCAGTTCGGTTGCAAGGATGGCAATCGTAAGAGCAGTCATTGCTATGGCTGCATCAAAGGAATGGTCTTTACATCAGATGGATGTAAAGAATGCCTTCTTGCATGGTGATTTGCAAGAAGATGTCTATATGGAGCAGCCACTGGGTTATGTGCATGCTGTTCATCCTAAGTTTGTTTGCAGGTTGAAGAAAGCCTTGTATGACTTGAAGCAAGCACCTAGAGCATGGTCTGACAAGATAGGACAGTATCTTGTCACTATTGGCTTTCAGATTTCCAAGGCAGATTTCTCACTTTATGTGAGAAAAACAGAGAAAGGTATTATGCTGCTTGTCATTTATGTTGATGATTTGATTATCACGGGTGATAGTGATGAAGATATCCTTCATGTGAAAATGCTATTGAAGCAGAAGTTTGAGATGAAGGATTTTGGAGAGCTTCGTTATTTCTTGGGCATTGAGGTGATTAGATCATCAAGTGGGATATGGCTCTTACAGAGGTAGTATGGATTGGACATGCTGTCCAAATATGGGATGACAAGCTGTAAGCCTATTTCAGTTCCTTTGGAGTAGAATGTGAAGCTGAGCGCAGATGCAGGTGAGCTCCTGGAAGACCCTACTATGTACAGATGCATAGTAGAAAGTTTGATTTATATAACTATTACCAGGCCAGATTTGAACTATGTTGTTGGATTGGTAAGTCAGTTTATGCAGGCTCCAAGGAAACCGCATTTGGATGCGGCTAGACGCATACTCAAGTATGTGAAGTCCACATTGCAGTATGGACTACTTTATGAGACTGGGGTTCAAATACAGTTGCATGGATACACTGATGCTAATTGGGCTGGTAGTATTTCTGATAGATGATCTACCAGTGGATATGTGTTCTCTTTTGGGAGTGTTGCAGTCACTTGGAGCAGCAAGAAACAACCTACAGTTGCCTTGTCGAGCACAGAGGCTGAGTACAGGGGTGCAGCAATGGCTGCATGTGAGGTAGCTTGGTTGCATAAGCTACTTTATGATATGCATCAGCCTACAGATGGGCCAGTTGTCATCTATTGTGAAAACATGAGCAGTATACACTTGGCAAATAACCCAGTCTATCATGCTAGAACAAAGCACATTGAGGTGCATTATCACTATGTGCGGGAGAGGGTTTTACTAGGTCTTATTGATCTAGTTTATGTCGGCACAGAGGATCAAGTAGCTGACACATTTACGAAGGCATTGGGCACAGAGAAGCTGTGCAAGTTCAGAGACCTTCTTGGTGTGCAACTGTATATATATATATATATATTTAATCGTTAAATTAGAGGGGGGTCATATGATAGGGGGGAAATATTACATCCTTCCCCCCTTAAGGAATTGAGATGTCCTCATCTTAAAAGAAATTGGGGGTATTGTTGGTTGGGAATACTCTCGTCAATCCATATGGCATCTTCTTTTGGAAAGTCCTTCCACTGAAAGCGGTACTCCTTGAGGATTCTACTCCTCAATCTCTTTTCTCAAGTGTTAAGGGTTCTATCTAGCCAGAGCCTCAAGGACTCCTTAGCTTGGCATTACAACTTGTTGATCATTGATAACATTGCTAGGATTGTATATATATTTCTTTAGTAGGCTAACATGAAATACATTCTGAACCTTTGTGTTCTTAGGGAGTTGGAGTTTGTAGGCATTGGGCCCTAGGCACTTGAGGATCCTATAAGGTCTGCAATACCTTGGACTCAATTTTTTAAATTCTCCTAATAATAAGGAACTCTTCTTGGGTCTTACACTAATAAAAACCATGTCTCCCTCATTGAAGATTTGCTCTTGTCTATTTAGATCTGCATAGGCTTTCTGCCTATCCTTGGTGGCTCTAATGTCTTGTCTGATGGCCTTAACTTGCTCATCCATTTCCTCAAGCATTTCCTTAGAATCTTCTACCCTTAAACTAGGATTTGAAAAGTTCAATGGAGTATGGCAATCATGCTCATACAATGATTGAAAAGGTGTCATTTGAATGCTTTGTTGGTAGGAATCATTATAGGCGAACTCTACCAATGGTAGATATTGGATCCATTTATTGGGTTTGCTCTAGCAATAAGCTCTAAGGATATCTTCAATGACTTGGTTGACCCTCTCCATTTGGCCATCAATTTGAGGGTGATAGGTCATACTAAAACAGAGTTGAGTCCCAATGGCCTCGAGTATCCCTCTCTAGAAGTGAGATGTGAAGAGGGAGTCGCGGTCACTAATGATCCTTCTAGGCAACCCATGGAGTCTGAATATAGTTTGTCTTGATTAGAACGAGGTGTGCAACCTTGATGAGCATGTCTACTACAACCATGATTGAATTGTAGCCTCCTTGCACTGAAGGTAACCCAACAACAAAGTCCACGTTGATGAATTCCCACTTCATCTGGGGGATGTTAAGAGGTTGCAGCTTCCCAGGCATCTTGATATGTTTTTCCTTAATGCGATGGCAAGAAAAACATTCCGTGATATATTTGAGCACGTCTCCCTTAAGCCTTCCCCAATGGTAGCTCTTTCTAACCGTGTTGAGGGTCTTGACATATCCGGAATGGCCTAAAAAGGGGGAGTCATGTGCTTCCCAAAGTATTCTCTATTTGAGTTTCTTGCTCAAGGGTATGCATAATCTTGTCCTAAAATAGACAAGTCCCTCATTGATGGATAATTATTGACACTTGACCTTAAGTCTAGGATTTTGGTCCTTTTCCAAAATTTCCTTCATCATCTCTAGATATTCTGGGTCATAGCTAGCTTCTTCCTTAGCTAGTTCAAGGATAGGGTTGCTAGGCATTGACACCATAGTTGCCAATGATTCCATCATTGAAGGTTCCTCCATGATAAGAGAGTTGAGGAATGCCTTGTGACTTAGGGCGTCAGCAACCACATTCTCTTTTCCGGGTCAATACCTGATCTCAAAATCATACTCCTGCAGAACTTCTATCCATCGACGTTGCCTCATGTTGAGGTCAATCTGGGTGAAGATCCATTTAAGGCTCTTATGGTACATGACCAAAGAGAACTTGTTGCCAAGAAAATAGTGTTGCCAAAGCTTGAGAGCATGAATAACTCCTAGTAACTCTAGGTCATGGGTAGCATAATTCCTTTCATGGGTTTTTAGCTTCCGCGAGGAATAGGCTATAGGATGACCTTCTTGCATTAGTACACAGCCCACTGCAAGTGAGCTGACATCCGTGACAACTTCAAATTCCTTGCTTAAGTTGGGGAGCTTCATAATTGGTTCTGTCATCACCAAGCCTTACTTGAGTTGATCAAAACTTGCTTATTCAGAGGGCGTCCACTCTATTGCAACTTGCTTTTTCAGCAAATTTGTGAGGGGTGCTGTGATCAAAGCATAGTCCTTAATGAAGATCCCGTATCAACTTATTAATCCAAGAAATCTACGCACTTCTTTAATAGTAGTTGATGGAGACCACTCTTGGGCATCCTTAACCTTTGTAGGGTCTACAAAGATTCCTTCATTTGACACAATAAATCCAAGATATTCAATCTGCCTTTTGAGGAAGGCACACTTTAGCATAGAGCTTATGAGTCCTCATGGTCTCAAGGACAATGCGAACTTGGGATTCATGATCCTTCTCTTCCTTGGAATAAACCAAGGTGTCATCAAAGAAGACGATTACAAAATCATCAAGATATGGTCTAAAAATATCCTGCATTCTAGTCAATCCAAAAGACATTACTATGAATTCCAAATGACCATATCTGGTATTGAATGCCCTCTTTGGAATATCCTCATCCTTGACACGAATCTAATAATACCCTGACCTCAAATCAATCTTGGAGAAGATTTTTACTCCCTCCAATCAATCTAGTAATTTGTCTATCCTTGGAATGGGGTACTTATTCTTGATGGTTACTTGACTCAAACCTCTATAATCGATGCAAAGTCGAAGTGTACCATTCTTCTTCTTTTGGAACAAGACTGGAGCCCCCCAAGGAGAACTGTTGGGGCTATGTACCCTTGGTCCAGTAGCTATTTGAGTTGTTCCTTTAACTCAATAGCTTTAGGAATGGACATCTTGTAAGGCCTTTTGCAATTGGTGCAGCTCCTGGCATTGGCTTTATCTCATGATCCACTTCCCGAGATTGTGGTAATTTAGTCAATTATTTTTTAAAAATATCCACATATTCTTTTAACCATGATGGTTCTTCATTGGTGTCCTTGTTGAGATATTTGTAATCACACCTAATGTAGCCTTGTGGGAGCTTTCGCTCAACCGCCAAGACCCACGGACTGCTTATTGTTTCAATCGTTCCAAGCCAAGCACTAATGGCTACCTCTCACATAGCTGACACGCCATCCATATCTACGGGTGTAGTGAGCTTACCTCCATGCCGATCGAGTTACCTCCTCTCACGTGCACTCCGGTAGCTCCACAATCCAAGTGCAAGCTCCATCCTCAAGCTCCACGCTCCAAGCTCCATAGCCGCGAGCAAGACAAAAGAAGAAAAGAGAAGAGAAGAAGAAAGGAGAAGATGGAGAGCTTCTCCTCCTCGGTCCCTCACCCCCACACACTCACTCCCTCACACTCTCACACTCCCTCTCTCAAGCACAAGCTCAAGCAAGCAAGAAGAAGAAGAAGAAGAAGAAGAGACCCACTTTTGGCCACACACAAGAATGAGCTTCTCATTCACTTTTCCACTTTATATACAAAATCCTAAACCCCTTTTGGGTGGTCATCCCCTTATCCCATTTTTTACATGGCCGGCCGTGGCCTAGGCCCTTTTTCCCATTGTCCTTCTATCTTCCTAGCTTCCTTTCCACCGCCCGTCTATATTTACAAATTGCACGGGTGAGAACCCGCGGGTGAGAACCCGGCGCTTCTTAAATTAAATCACGATGCGCTTACGCTCTTTTACAAAAGTATTGACTTGCACTTTTCCTTGTTCATCTTTTCCCTTATTTAGGATTTTTATGCGCTTCTCGTGTTTCTAGATTTTTCTTGGTGCACCTTCATCTTCCGTTTCACTTTTGCCTTGGACTTTTTCTTCTACTTTAGCTTTTCCAGATTTTTCACCTTGTTCATCTAATGGTTAACATTACCCCCCTCCTAGACGAGTGCCAGTCCCATGGCACTCACCGTCATAGGTAGCAAGCTTTGGCCTACACTGAAGACATGGGTGGAAGGGACATCGGTGGTTGCCATGGAGGAGTGTTGGTGCTGATGTGGAGGAAGGTCGTTGAGGGCACGTTGGTGGCCTAGGTGGCTGGTGGTAGGGTTATTGGAGTTGGTGGGAGGGTTGTTCTTTGTTGGGAATTGCATTGATGACCAGCACAAGTGTTGCTTTGTTGGGGATTCTGTACATGACGATTCTTGGCGGGCTTGCAGGATGATAAATGATAAGAATCCAAAGTTGGATGTCGATAAAGAGTAAACGACACTTTCGTTGGAGTTTTCAATACCTGCACTTGAAAACCTCTCATAGGTGGTCTCTCCCTAGGGATAGTGCTAGGCTTCTTTATCGTGCACAAGACGTAGTTCAATTAGTTTGGGAGACAGGTCGAACTCTAAGCAAGCTGAGAGTATTGTCCTGCACTTGAGGACCCAAACTGTGTATATATTTTGGTGCAAATAGTATGTGAGTGCTCGTGTATACTTAGATATTATGTAGTTAGAAGACCGCGGGCTGGTTTCTCGTAACAATGTGTGGATGAAGCAAAGGTGGCCATGTTGAGAAGAAGTACATGTGAAGGTGTATGAGATATCCTTTGCGTTGTGACTGCATGACGTAGCATAATTGAACACAGGGACACTACACTGTTGGTAGTTGGTAGCTGGTAGCTATTGGACCTGCGTGATGACGACAGTGTACTTTTCATGGCCATTCATCCGATGCTTACCACAATTGATTGCAATGGTATTAAGGCAGAGTGTAAGAGGGAATCGTGCAAATGGGTCAAGGTGATAGGTCTAATCATAGGTGAGACAAGCTCCCTAGGTATGTCTTGCCCTTGATGTGCCCTGAACACTTGTGGGTGATGCTAAAGGGCTAGGGGACTAGGGACGGAGCCAGCCGACCAAGGTCACTGGACGTACCTAATTTGAGGACCCCTAGTTGTTGTGCTATGATCGTGGGTGCTTCGTATCTTTTCATTTTTTTCTTTTCTTTTTTCCTTTTCTGTTTTCTTTTTTGTTTCTTTTTCTTATGCTTTGCTTTTTTTTCTTTCTTTCTTTCTTTGCTCTTTTTTCCTCACTCTTTTTTTTTTTTTTTTGGACTTGCCTGCGTACAACCATTGCAATATGTTGAGGCTATCAACCTTTCAATGGGTTGGGAAATGTCAAGCTTCAAAGCAAGGTATTATTAATAACTCTCTCTCACTAACACATGTATTCCCAGCTTCTTACAATCCATCCCTACCCAAAGGTTTTGCCCCACAAAAACAAAGTTAGAATGGCAAAGAAGGACAGATAAAATAGAGTACTACTCTAATTTCAATTGTACAAAAGATGTGTTGGGAATCAAATAGTGAAGGGTTAGTTGTTGGACTGGAGACATTAAGTAAAGTCGATGCTATATACATAGTAGGGATGTCTTCAAAAAGAATTGGACCCTTCAAATCTTCAAGAAATAACCTCTAGAAAGAGTAAACAACTTGTTATATAAAATAGGACATGTAAAAGAAAACTATCATAACTTCTTATAGAAGTATCCAAATAGAGCGCACCACATATCAAAACATAGCTAGTCAAGAGTACTTTGACCCTATGTAGGTGGCTAAATTTTTTAACTTAGGTAGAGTAAAATATGTTCTAAAACAAACTACTATCTAGACCCTGTTTAGAGTGCAACTGGCTCCCATATGACTATGTCTCAGCCCACCAATGCATCTCATTAGGTAGGAAAACTCATCCAAGATGGAATCTAGCCTCCCTCCAAGAAGATTCCTCAAGTGGTAAACCTTTACACTTAATCAAATATTTGATGATGGAGCAAGAGCAAAGCTCCTTTTCATGCTGACCTATGACCTCCTCAAGATGGTATTGAATAAGTCCTTCATCCATAGGAGGCAGCCCATCAACTATTTCTACCTATGTACCATAAAAGGATTTGAGCTGACTAACATGGAATACATTATGAATATTTGTGGAAGAGGGAAGTTCCAATCAATATGCCAAGTCTCCAATACACTTCAAGATCCTGTAGGTCCCCATAGAACTTGTGAGCAAGTTTGTTGCTAGAGCCATCCTTTAGAGTGGAATATCGAGACTTGGGTACTTTCAAGAAAACTAACTCTCCCTCCTAGAACTCCAAAGGTCACCTCCTCTCATCAACATACACCTTCATATGATCTTAAGCTTTTCTAAGATTCATCTTACATTGTTGAAGAAGGATGCTCTTTCTAATTCCTCCTTTCCATGAGGGTTAATCTTCTCACTGAAAATAAGTGTGGGTAACGATACCTTGTAGCCATATATAGCCTCAAAGGGTGAAACTCCAATGCTAGCATGAGTGGAGTTAATATAGGAAAACTTAGCCAAATGTAACTATGAATCCCATGTATGTTGTGTACATCATGACAAAAATGGTTGTACATCATGATAGAAGTGGCAAAGATAAGTCTTCGATCACTTATTTATCCTTCTTGTCTAACCATAAGTTTATGGATGATAAGCTGTAGAAGGAGCCAATTTAGCTCCCATGGAGCTGAATATCACCTGCCAAAAGCTACTCATAAACTTGGTATCTCTATTATGCACATTCACATGTGGTAATCAATATAATCTAAAGTTCTACTCCATGAACTAACTTGCCACTTGTAAAGCAATGAACTAAGTCTTAGTAGAAATGAAATGGGCTACCTTAGTCAATCTATCCACTACCACACAAATGCTATTCCAACCCTTTTTAGTAATAGGTAGATCAATAATGAAGTCCATGGTAATATGTGTCCACTTGCCTTTTGGAATAGGCAATGGTTGTAACAAACCACCTGAATTACAGATACTATCCTTATTCTACTAACAAGGCATACATTTCGTAACATAATCCTTAACATATTTCCGCAATCCTTTCCATTGAAAACTCTTGCTAATATTATCATAGGTCTTAAATACTCAAAAGTATCTAGCTGTGGATGAAGAATGTACATAATTTTCAGCCCAAAAGAAGAATTAGATGAAATAAAAATCTTGCCATTTAGCCAAATGAGGCCATTTTTAAGCCAGTAATAGGAGTTTTCCTCCATAAGACCTTACTGTAATTTTTGAAGTACATGGTTGAGCTCATCATCCAAAAGATAGACTTTCTATAATATTCATTAATCCAATCACCTTATAATTCATTCATAGCAAAAACTTGACATGCTCAATTCTAGAGAAAGAATTAGCTACCACATTGTCTTTACCCCTTGTATGAGTGATGTTAAAATCATAATTTTGCAAGGTAGCTATCCACCTGCACTACTAAGGGGTAAGGTTTGACTGAGTAAGGTAGTACTTTGGGACCATTTGATCACTTTGAACTCTAAATTGGTTGCCATACAAATAATGGTGCCATATTTTTATCGCATGTAGAATAGCCAACATCTCTTGGTCATAGACATTTATAGCCATCTCTTTATCTATAATATTACACCTTTCAAAGACAATAACTCCATTCTCCTGTAGCAAAACAACCCCTATGCCACAACCACTTGCATCACACTACTATATGGTAAACTCTCAAGGGAAATCTAGGCATACTAAAATAGGAGCAAAAGTAAATAATTCCCTTAATTGGTTGAAGCTACAGTCTGCAAGTGCGTCCTAAAAGAAAGCTTCCTTCTTCAACTTGTCAATCAAAGGAGCCGCAACAGCCACCTAATGCTTAATGAATCTATGGTAGAATGATGATAGACTAAGAAATCCTTGAAGGCAAGTGGTAATGGTAGGTGTTGGCTGATCTCTGACACATTGAACCTTCTTAGGATCAATCTATAACCCTAGTTCACTAACAATATGACCCAAGTACACCACTTCAGTTTGCATAAAATAGCATTTCTTCCCCTTAGGAAAGAGTCTGTGATGTCTGGGCACATCAAAAGCCTTCCTCAAATGCGATAAATGGTCCTATAAAGTATTGCTGTAAATTAGTATATCATCAAAGAAGACTAGGACAAACTGAAAGAGAAAAGACTACAAAATCTTATTCCTTAGAATCTGGAAGGTAGCCAGAGCATTAGGCCCAAATGGCATCACTAGGAAAGGATATAGCCCACAATTTGTCCTAAATGTAGTCTTTACTTCATCACCCTCTCACATACAAATCTGATGATATCTAGACCTCAAATCAATCTTGATAAAGAATATAGCCTTCTTGAGCTTATCAAGCAAATCATCAACTCTTGGTACTAAATATTTATTCTTCACTGTGATCTTGTTTAGATCCCTATAGTCAATACACATCCTAAGGATCCATCTTTCTTCTTCACTAACAAGACCAAAGATGCATAAGGTGAAGAACTAGGCTCAATAAATCGCATCTATAAAAGCTTCTTGATTTGCTTGGCTACCTCCTCATGCTCGCATTTTGACAACATGTAGGATGGCTTGTTGAGACTGGCTTTGAATGAGGCTCTACAGTAATAGGGTGATCCGTTGCTCTCTTAGGAGATAATGAAGTAGGTACTTCAAATAAGTCCTTATACTCCTCAAGTAGATCTTTTAAAGACAGATGCTCTACTAAATTCTTGGAGTGATCTTTTACCTCTTTATTCAAGTGCAATATAAAAATATGTGAGTATTTCTTGTACTTCTTTTTGAGTTGTTTAATGGTGATAAGCTGAAGATTAGATTTACTTGGGATCCCCTTAGATGGATAGACTACCTACCAATGAAAAGCTCCATGTACAACTACGAGAAATCCATATTAATCTTCCCTAAAGTTATCAACCAAGTACAATATCAATGGGGCCCGTTTCCAAAGCAATTAGTTTCATGTGTACTTCATAATTTTCAACTAACTATATGGAAACCTATGGGCATATTTGAGTACTAATTTTCTCCTCAATTAGCTACTTGCACTCTTATGGGTTGCTATAAAGTAGTGGGAAAGCAGTGTAACATGTCCACAACTGACTTATTCACAAAACTATATGTACTACCACTATCTATCAGGATAACCACATACTTATCATTAATGGTACCCTTTATATGAAGTGTATTAGGGCTCTTTGAACCTGTCCAAGCATCCATGGAACTCAAACAAAGAGTAGTGGTAGTAAGAGGTAAGTCCCACCAAGGTAAAAAGGAATATGTCCACCTAGTTCAAATGGAAATCCATCCTCATTCTCATAAGACTGATTGGGATTCGGGTCCTCATCATACTCTTCAAATTCAACTTGTGCACTCACTATTGGTTTATCAACAATCTCATCATTCCCATCCTCAAGTACTATCATATTATAATTATTAGCCTTTGTATTCTTGAAAGTACACTTTGACGCATGATTAGGCCTCGATTAGGTGTATACTTTTCACTATATTTGAAGCATATACCATTTTCCTTCTTTCCTGTAAAATATCCATAGATATAAACTTGGTATTATTTGTTGAATTATATTAGGGTCTATTCTCACCTTGCCTAGGCTCCACTTTATGGCTGATTGATGGCTTTAAAATACTTTGCTATCTTGAGTCATTGACAGTAGGGTATGTAGGGACTTTGGGACTATTAAATGAAGCATTGGTACCTCCATAATTGCCACCAAAGTTGCCCTATTCAGCAATAGCCCTTTCCTATCCAAAAGAAGCATGCATAGGAATGCCCCTCCTATACTTACCAATATAACTCTCAACTAGCTCAATAGCATAAAATAGTGTGGTGGGTTTCTGGGCCATAACATCAGCTTGGCAACAGACCATAGATATACTTACACAACTTTGCGTCATCATTTACACTCTCTACATACATGGTAAGATTCTAAAATTGATTTGTGTACTCTCTAATCAATAGGCTTCTTTGGTCCAACTAATGTCATCTTCTTGCCAACTTTTTTTTCTCAATGGGAGATACAAATACCTAAGCTGTCTTAGCTTTGAATTCCTCCCAACTATCAACCTACTGATTTTTCCTCTTTATATCAAAGTAGGAAATCCAACTTTGAAGTCCACTCCTCCAAATTAGTCGGTGATGATGAATGACCACTATACTTGGTTAACACAATCTTATCATGATCTTCCCTCTCAATAAAGCCTTGTAGGCTTTTAGTTACTTGGGGCTACATGTCCATGTAACTACCATTGGAGTTTGAAATATTAGAGGTACTCCTATGATAGTTGGTTTGAAACCTGCCTAGAGAAATAGTTGGCTAGTTTCTAGTGGCTTTGAGGAGGATTTAATCCATGAATGCTCAAAACAGTCTCATCAGCTCTAAAAAAGTATCCCCAATCTCATGAGTGCTATGTGGTATTTCTTTCTTTCCAATAATACATGCCTGAGGATTATTGTTTGATGGTTGAAAAGATTGTTTATCTCTACTCTCTTTGTTTGCCACTTGTATTGCATAGAAATCTAAGAGTTAAGTTTTTCCAAAGAATCCCTAATAGAAGAGACAAACTTCTTTAAAGAATCCTTAGTAGATTGAGCCATTTGCTTCATGACTTCCTTGATCTGCATGTCTAATTAAACCAATTTTTCAACCACCTGAACCAATTTAGAAACCAATTCTGTGTATCTAATGAAATGTCTAGTCTCATGTTTACAAAGAGTAGCATTAAGAGTACCATAAGTGCCATATTCCTATGAATCTTGCTCATCTTGACATGCAATAAGGTATTGCCTCACGTGCTTCTCTAATTTTTTACTAAACATTATCATTAAGCTCATTATTTCCCTTGTTTCCAGCCATTTTTGCTCACTAGTACAATGCAGTCCTAATAGACCCTTTGTTACAAAAATGGATGTAACTTTTGACCCCAATATCGGAATCAAGAACATCTTGATGAAAATCCCACAAATAGTCTTCAAGATGAGCTATGATACTCAAATTGATAATCAAAACAAAATATTTTGAGAATATTCTTTTACTACTATCCAAAACAATCCTACAATCTATAAAAACATTTTTTTAGTGTATCCTCCTCTCCCAAGTCAAAGATAAGGTGTTCCAACCCTATGGTACCATGTTATGACTTGTAGGAGCTAAGTATAACATGCGATCTAGTTGAGATCTTTATGTCTTCAAGAACTCCACTCATGATACCTGTGGTGAGAGATATAATGGCATGATAAGCTCCCTACACGAACTCTGAATCATCGCAAGGTGGGAAAAGTCCCCCCCCCCCCCCCCCCCCCCCCGGAGTCAATTGGTTGCACCCCTTCAAGATCTTTAATAGTGGGGGAGGGTCGTCTCTCTATTGTTCCACTATCTCCCCCAGCATCCACCTTTTTCCTCAATGGGAATATCAACATGCCAGTGGCATTCTAATTAATCAATCAAGGATGAAATATATAACTGAAAATTTCTTTCATCCTTCAATAATATGCATGATTGATTAATGAAAGATTGGAATGAAGAAATGAGCCTTGGCTAAGGGTCTTACCAATGCAATTAAGTGACTCATCGATTCTAGTACTTATCCTTTACAATACTTCAATCTAAGGCAAAGAAAATCATACAATCAAATCAAGGTTATGCATCAAGATATTGTAAATGATACCCATGATAAAATTATATTGAAATGAATATTGAAATTCAATGTAATAGGCTTTGATCAATGAGAAGAGCACTAATCTATGATCTATTGATCAATTCAAAGAATAAATTGATCCATAATCTCCCACCATCAACAAGTGGAAAAGCTTAAAGCAAGTGGATATTGAGAGATTTTAGAGATTAAGCAAGTGAAATACCTTGATCAAGCTTGAATGAGATGATTGATGCAAGCTTCGGTCCAATTATTTGAATAATCTTCCATAATCCACCATGAATCCATCATGAAGCTCCAAGAATCCATCAAATCAGTCCATACATGCTTGAATAAGATTGAATCCAACACTTGAATGTTGAAGATTCAAGCTTAATTACATATTCAAGAATTTTGAAATTTTCATAAAGTTTGGAAAATCCTAATTTGATTAAAATTTGGACAGATGGTCAAATCTTATCCCCTTACTTGAAGGTGATTTTTATCCTAGATACTATATAAGAATTCCCTCCAAATCCCACTCTCAAATATGGGGTTAAGCTTTAGCCATTGGTCAAATATTTACTCTTTATTTGAAAGTGGAACTTGGGAGATTCCCAAATTCTCTAATATTGTATTGCTTCTTGAAAAAAACCCTAAAATAAACCTTCAATCTGAGCTGTAAGAGGCTCAATATGCTGAAATCTTTGAAATGCCTTCAATCTTAAAGTCTATCCTACTCCAAAATGATGGTAGAGAAGCCTTGATGGTCGAGAAGAGCCAAATATTTAAGAAATTAAAGCTTCCAAGTCTATGGCACCTATGGCTGCCCTGCTATGTATTAGGGTTTCAGAGAAGAGCCATATATTGAGGAAATTGAAGCTTCCAAGTCTATGGCTATGGCTACCCTATTGTGTATTAGGGTTTCAGAGAAGAAAGATGAAGATCAAAGTCTTCAAAAGGCTAATCCATTTGCTGAATATTATGCCAAGCAATGTTCTAAAGAGTAGCAAGCTAGAGATGGATGATTGTTGACTGTCAAGAGCTAGAGAAAATGAGCAATAAATCAACGCAATTCACGGCACATTTTTTGGCCCTACGCTTCATGATCTCATGTGTGTCACATCTCAAGTTTGGTTGTTGAAATGGTCAACAAAGAGATAAAGATTCATTGCCCTATGCTTTCAGAAGGAGATAGGATGATTATTGATCAAGAGAAGAACATCTTTGCTATCCAGCAGCATGAGAGCTTCAGCCAAAAGTTTGAAAAAGAGAGGAAAGAGAAAGCCTGTCTTGAAAAGTAACTGAATTCGATGCCTCGAAATCTGTCTTTAAATACTCCATTTAACTCTGACTAATCATCCTTGGTCTCCTTGGTCATTGCACTTATCCATTTTTCCAACTGATACCTTGTCCTCGAGTAACTAAGAAGTTACAAGGCTAAAAATGAAATCCAAGAAAGGATTGTACCGAATGGATCAAAGAGACCAATGCTTTGATACCACTTGTTAAGGAGAGGGTTGAGAGATGAGAGAAAGAAGAGCAAAAGAGAGAGAAAATAGGACAGAAAAAGAATGACAAGGAGAGAGAAAGATGAGAAAGGTACAAAAGAAGAGAGAGAAGCCATGAAAGTTAAGTACAAGCAAGTGAGATAAGAGATAGTGATTGTATTATGATCAAAGATAGCAAAAATTACATGGCTCACACCTTTTATACCTATGTCAATGTGACAAGGTATTATTAATAACTCTCTCTCTCACTAACACATATATTTCTAGATTCTTACAAAACTATAAGTGTTGCATGAGTTGTATCCCAAAGTATACCAATCAAGATCTCAATGCAAATTTTCCTTGAGAGAGAAAATATTTCAAACCATGAAAAACATTTATACTCTTGCAATTTTTCAATTTTCCAATATCCATGGCTAGTCCAACTATTTTGGCTAGAGTTTGACACATATTTGTTAGTCCATCTATATTGATTTAGTTAGCGATACTAAATATGACTTATGGAGGATATGGTGGGCTAAGAATCCACAACTATTTCAATTATTCATATTCTATACAAGTAAAGTAAACCCTATATCACATAGAGAAGAGGAATCAATGACCTTGACCTAGTAGGCTTATTGATGCATTACTAGGGTCATGTAGCCCAATTGCATAGTCATAGCATGTTGATCGTGCACCAATAATTATGAAATACAAGAGCTTCCCAATCTACCTTGGGAATATCTAGAATTGAACACTATGAAAACCTCCTGCTTATTTCAAATTACTGCATATCATAGTAATGATATGTACTTATCTTAGGCTCTATCAAATCCAAAATCTTGTCTAAAGTTTTATTTTTTAAGTCTTGGTGCAAGCAACCTTGTATGAAATCTTGTATGCCATTAGAATGTAAATTAAATATAAATATATGGGCTTACACCAGAATCCAGATCTATTGGATTCTTTATGGTTCATATCTCATGAATAATCAACATAAGAAAAAAACACATTGAGTTTACCAACAAGACTGTGATAATAAATCTATTAGAAATAATGGAAGGTAGTAATCAATAGAAAATGTCATCTTTCCACCAAAAATAGATCATAAAAATAAATAATAATCTAATGTGGGAGATATGTCTTACTTCCTGATTGGTGTAGGATTGGTCACCAAAAATTTGTGATCTATTTCCAATAATCTATAACATTTAGTCTAGATCTTAGTGCAACCTTCCGTTAAGTGAAGAAATGTACCGCACAATGTTGCAAATCTTTGTCCCTCAAGATTTCTAGTTTAATCCAAATTGTTGATTTCAATATCGAGGATGGGAATGATATCCAATTATTTCTCCATCTATATCAATTTGATAGATGATATTGAGTATGATTTATGAAAGTTGTGTTGGGAAAAAAGACTTTGCCTCACTCAACTTTATATGTTCCATGGGAGCTAAACAAATTCCATGATGTACAAAGACTGTGAAACAATGACCCTTAATTAGTGGATCTATTGTACAGTGACCAAAA